>NC_133655.1:75128660-75430744 GCF_009905375.1 Apium graveolens
TCCTCGAAATACGCAGCTAAATAGAGCAAGCTAATGCTCACTGGAGGTTAAATTTGAAAATAGGCAATTATGAGCGAAAGAAATGCTCAACAAGATCATTATGACATATATAGGGTCTTTTGATATAGCACCGACATCTGCATTAGAGCAAAACATTTAAAACCATAATTGCTGAATCATAAAATTTTAGTTGAGGAACCCCATAATTGGTTCCTTAATTGTATTCAAAACTATTTTGATATTTTTGAGCGAAATGCTTCAACAATACTTTGAATCTTGACGAGAATAAAACTCGTAAAACAGTGTTTACGAAAATATCGTAAACAACAATAAGAAGCAATGACTATGGATTGACTCATAAACTTTATTCAAAACCGAACTCTTGATATGAATACTCATTTTGTTGTCATATCAAATTAGATATCAATACAAACTTTGATGCTCACAACATCCTATACTGAAGTCAACATCAATTATCTATACTAATACCTCCATTGATATTTAACAACAAAGTAAGTATCCCCAAAATCAGAAACTGAATCAAATCTGCATTTCATCGTTAATCCAAAACAGAAATAGTTGATAAATCATTTCTTCCGTGAATATCAAAAATGATATGATAATTTAGATTGGGATCATTCTCCGACGGACGTACTATCACATGTTGATCAGCCCGTGTGATAGCACTGAGTCATGATTCGTAGAAACATGACCCCAAAACACGAGTACTCAAACAAAAGGCAATATACCTGCCTGTGGCAAAAATTGTGTCATAATATTCCATATGACACTTAGAAATAGCCTTCCGCTGGAGCGTCCGTCCCGATCACTTACGTAATTATGATCCAATCTTAAAACCTTTTATTGAGAAGGGGTCATAATAATCGACACCCGAAATAATTTTCTTCCCCCATTTACTTGGGCAGGAATACTCGCAAAACTAACTCATTTTTATCAAAACCCATAACATTTATAAATACATTCATTTGATAAGTAAAATCACTTAGCTATTCTAAACATAGAATAGCAGAAGAGTACTTGCATAAAAAGAATCATTTAATTCAGTGATATGTAAAACATTTATCTATTTTGAACTGAGAATAGGGAAAGCAATACTTGCATAATAAGCTTCAAAATAAATATCACTTGAACAATAAGTGATGATAGGGATACTTGCCTTTGATTTTTAGCAGTTAGTCACACTTGTATAGACGCATTTGTCTCAGTCCGGCATCTCAAGACATCACCGTCTTTTACTGCGCTAAATCTCTGATCTGTTGCTCATGCAGTGCTGCAACCCAATATTCCACACTACTTAACTTCAGTCTTTATCCATTCCATCTGGTCTTGATTGTATTGAAAGACTCGTATCTATAATTAAAAGATCACACTTCAATCGTCTAAACGATAATTACTCGACGAATTGCGCTTCAAAATCATATAAAGAAGACAGTCAAACACAAGACTATTGACTTAAATATGCACACAATTCACATAACACGTAAACGCATAACTCACGTATCACATAATTCATATAACACATGCCTTGGTTCGTCAAACGGTTCGACTTGGTACGTTTAAAACTGAAATCGGGTCAAAATATGATTTTTCAGTCACTATGCAACTAAGAATCGATTTACAGAACAAGCAACCTTTCGAAACAAAAGGATTTGGGTCTCGAAAGTATTTTTATTAAAAGCATAATATTTTTCTGAGTCTAGAGGTGTTAGTTTTGTATTAAACGGACGAACGGTTTATTTAATACGAATTTTTGAATATTTTTCGGAATTAAAACAGGTCTCTAAATCGTTTTATAATTAAATAATAGGGTTCGAACAACCGAAAATAATTTTATAAGAATTATCGAGCCTGGAAAATAATTTTAAAAAAATTATTTTAAAGCTCGAAAATCAAAAATAAATAATTAAATCTAATTAAATAATAAATTAAAATTAATTAATAACTAATTAAATTGTTTAATCAATTATTATTTAATTTAATTGACTAATTAAATAATTAATTATCAAATAAAATTAATTAATTAATTAAATAATTTAGATTTATTTTAGAATTAAAATAATTTTCAGAATAATTAAATAAGGAATTTTGGAAATTTAAAATAATTTAAAATATTTTAAATTAAAATAATGAATTTTAAATAAATTTTAAAATCAGAAATTCACAGACAGGTCTTTAAGTTGGATCTTTAGAAAATATAGATCAAACCCGGGTTTTAAACCGGGTCGTCTAAAAATCAAAACGGGTTGTACCCAGGTCGGGAGGTGAAGGGTTTTTAGCACATAAACGCAGCGAAAACGTAAATTTAAATCTTAAAAAAAAAAGAAACCCTCCGCAGGATCCATGCGAAAAATAATATTTAATTAATAGTTCAGTATGTTTACCTTAAGAAGTTTTACGTTAATGGAAAGATGGAGGTCTTTAATGGCGATCCAAAAACGATGAACGGATATCCTTAGTAGCTGCTCCTCAAGTGTGAAGCACTCCACCGGTATCCACCAAGAAAACGATGTAATGAATGAGGAGGAGATGGAGAGAATTAGGGTTTTGTAAATCTTTTTCGTTGAGACACAAATAGGGTCTATATTAGTATATTTATAGACAAAATTTTCAGCTGGAAATTTTCCCATAAAATATTATTATTATTAACCCTTTATTATTCTCACTAATAATTAAAACATCTTTTAATTATTAATCCTTTTTCTAAACTCTTTAGAAATAATTCTCTCACTTGATTTAATTTCCCAAAATTAAATTCTTAATTAATAATATTAAGAACCTTTTCTTAATTAATTTATAATCAATTAAATCTCATTTAATCAATTATTAAATTTGCCAATTAATTATTTATTTCATAAATAAATAATTATCAGTCATTATTAATTAATTCCTCCACCATTAAATCATTCTCTTTTATGGTGTGAACCTGTAGGTTCAATATTAAGCCGGTAGTAGAAATAAATAATAATAAAACTATTTTATCATTATTTATAAAAATTCTCTAATTCATTAAATATGATTAATTAATTAATCATATTTATTCTACATCGTGAGGGATACTTCTCAACATATTGCGACTATCCGGATAATACGAATTCACTGCTTAGAATACCAAGAACTTATTCAGTGAGTAGTTACCGTACAATCAATTCATTCTACCCTGCAATGTCACGATTAAATACAAGGAATGGAACTTGTGTCAAGCCTATCTTATTTAATCACTTGCTTTTCCATTCACTATGCTTAGTTCTATTTAATGTAAATTAGAAACTCCTTTCTAATTTCATTCACTCTGGCCAGAGATTCCTGAACTAGCATAAGTGGATTAGCATTGAACATTCTCTTCCTTCACTGGAAGGGTAGATCCTTTATTGATCATACACTATCTTCGTGTACAAATTCCTATACCCAGTAGAGCCCTTATAATTGTCCCTTGAGACTAAGAACTAAACCAAAGCATAGTTCAGTGTACACAAGATGACTATGATGACCTCAAGTCTGAGGATACTTGTACAACTATCACTATGTGAACAACTGCTGACACGTGAGTGAACTCCATCAGTTGTTCAGCTGTGTGAGTCATGTTCAGTGAACTTATTCTATAATAAGCACCTGCATACTAGCTATAGTGTCACCACACAAATGTCTATGAGAACAGAAATCCTTCATAATGAAGCAAGCATAATATGTACCGATCTTTGCGGATTATTAATTACCAGTTAGTAATCCTACGACCAGGAACTATTTAAGTTTAGAGTTATCATCTTTTAGGTCTCATTATTATGATCTCATCACAATCCATAAAAAGCTTTACTCTAAACTGTGGTATATCTTATTTAAACATTTAAATAGATAGAGCTCGCAATAAAAACAAAACAAGTCTTTTATTAATATCAATGAAATCAAAACAAATTACATAAAAGTTATTCCTAAATCCTCATACATAATTGGACTTAGGACATATCTCTTTCAGGAAGAACCGCCCAGGTCCGCCGGGATTTTTGCAGAACAATTATTTAAAATAATAGTCTTACTCCATTGCCCATACGTAGAATCACCTCATCTTTTTCAAGAGTCCTACTTCCCTTTAGTCCTTGCAACGAATTGCAAATATGAGAACCACAGGCGGTATCTAATACCCAAGTAGAATTTGACCTAGTGACATATTAACTTCGATCATGAACATGCCTGAATCAGAAGCGGTAGTCTCATTACCCTTCTTCTTCAATTATGCAAGGTAAACCTTGCAGTTCCTCTTCCAGTGCCCCAACTTGTTACAGTGAAAACAAACAGCTAAATTAGGACCAGTCAACTTGTGAGCATCTAGTATGCTCCGGAGTGATAGTGCAGAAGACATGACGAATTTAGTAAATCTGTAAATGATAAACACATAACAACACTTAGCAAATATTCAATTTCATTTCAAAACACTATATGAATGGGGTCTTTATTCATAAGTGTCTCCCACTAGTTTATCTAATTTTTTCAACCCCCCTAAGTGAAAATTAAGCATTCATAATGCTAGTGGGAATAGAGATCCTACATTCCATCACACAACCTCGGCTGTGGCACGAAACATCATGTGATGTTCAATAGGCAGACAACTCTTGTTAATTACTTCTTATATTATTCCCTAATATAAGTTTAGCCTCTTAAATAATTGAGTCACGGCTGTGGCACGACAAACTCAATATTCTAAGTCAAGTCTAACCCAACATTTCGTATAATTGAATCAGTCTCCAACGGCCCACGGCTGTAGCACGTACCGACCTTTAGATTCTAATTCAATGTACACATCTCTATGTAATAGACAAGTATTTCTTATTTCGAAATCAAAGCCCTCGGCTGTAGCACGAAACGACAATGGCTTAAAAATAAGAACCACTTTCTACCATGTTGGAAGGCTATGACCGACACAAGCCCGTTGTGTCATTGGCCAATTACTACTTGATATTATTTAATTTTAGAGGGATTATATTATGTTACAATCATAATCATATTATAAAGAGATTCTTCCTTTTAAATTAAATATTTTAAATCAATAATCGATAATCAGATGATTCCCAGATCGGGTGGAGTATTGTCAAGAGTCGTCACTTAATAACCCTTTCTTACAGATAGAAATCTGTTGTTAACAGAATCATCCTTTCTCTCAATATTGAAAATTCATATTCAATTACGTGTTTCATAAACACAAGAATCTCATGATCGTATTCATAATATTTATTGTTAAGGCAAGAAACGATTCCTATTCTAGATTTTCTAGAGCACGTTTTATATTGATTTAAGTTCACCTAAATCTATCATCACATGGTAAACATAGGCATATATCTCATATATAAAATTAAATAAACAAGTAAATGTAAAGTGCAATAAAGTAAATATGTTTGGTTATGGCCCCATTCTATGTGATCTTTATCAAGTTCATGATAAAGATCAAGGTCAATCTAATATGGTGATGAAAATAAATACAACTACTTATTACATAAGTCTTCTTCTTTGTTTAGACTTCTTGTATGCCTCGACTTCTTCTTTGTATCACCTCCATTGGATAGCCTTCTTGAGTCTTCAATTACATTACATGATTGAAAGTAAAACTAATCTAATGAACTTAAAAGAATAACTCGAGTTACATTCGAGATTTATGATTACAAAGATTGACGACATGCAAGTCGTATTTAAAACCAAAACCAAAACCATTACACTAAGGTCGAAAGACCATAACCATCCACCATGCTCATACAACACATAAAAGCATGTTAAAACACATAATCTGATCTTAACATATCATATTATCCATGATCTAATCATAAAAAGAAAATATGACAAAAATCAGAAAAATCAGAATCAAATCAAAAAAACAAGAATCACTGTTTACGGGCAGTAAACGACGCCAAACGCCTTACAGATGAGTCGTTGATAGCTATAGCTATCAGTTTTGTTCAGACGCTCGTTTACCTATGGAATAGGGTATTCGTTTGCGTAAATCGGACACCAGACCCAGATTTCAGCAAATCTGCAGCAGCCAATTCAGAATCCGTATCTAATATGATTCTCATAATTAGAACAAACATAAATCATGTATATATCAGTATATATACAGATTACATAATCATCTTATGATTAGAACTCACATGAATATCATATATTCAAAACCATACATATATAAGCATATTATATCAACATCAAATCATGGCGAATCACGTACATGCTCATATATCGAAAACAGTAAAACACATAAACGAATTAAAAACTTTTCGCAAGTAGCTCTAATGCCATTGAAGGGTTTTTAGCAGATAAACGCAGCGAAAACGTAAATTTAAATCTTAAAAAAAATGAAACCCTCCGCAGGATCCATGCGAAAAGTAATATTTAATTCGCAGTTCAGTATGTTTACCTTAAGAAGCTTTACGTTAATAGAAAGATGGAGGTCTTTAATGGCGATCCAAAAATGATGAACGGAGATCCTTAGCAGCTGCTCCTCAAGTGTGAAGAACTCCACCGGTATCCACCAAGAAAACGATGTAATGAAGGAGGAGGAGATAGAGAGAATTAGGGTTTTGTAAATCTTTTTGGTTGAGACAAATAGGGTCTATAATAGTATATTTATAGGCAAAATTTTCAGCTGAAAATTTTCCCATAAAATATTATTATTATTAACCCTTTATTATTCTCACTAATAATTAAAACACCTTTTAATTATTAATCCTTTTTCTAAACTCTTTAGAAATAATTCTCTCACTTGATTTAATTTCCAAAAATTATATTCTTAATTAATAATATTAAGAACCTTTTCTTAATTAATTTATAATCAATTAAATCTCATTTAATCAATTATTAAATTTTCTAATTAATTATTTATTTCATAAATAAATAATTATCAGCCATTATTAATTAATTCCTCCACCATTAAATCATTCTCTTTTATGGTGTGACCCTGTAGGTTCAATATTAAGCCGGTAGTAGAAATAAATAATAATAAAACTATTTTATCATTATTTATATAAATTCTCTAATTCATTAAATATGATTAATTAATTAATCATATTTATTCTACATCGTGAGGGATACTTCTCAGCATATCGCGACTATCCGGATAATACGAATTCACTGCTTAGAATACCAAGAACCTATTCAGTGAGTAGTTACCGTACAATCAATTCCTTCTACCCTGCAATGTCATGATTAAATACAAGGCATGGAACTTGTGTCAAACCTATCTTATTTAATCACTTGTTTTCCCATTCACTATGCTTAGTTCTATTTAATGTAAATTAGAAACTCCTTTCTAATTTCATTCACTCTGGCCAGAGATTCCTGAACTAGCATAAGTGGATCAGCATTGAACATTCTCTTACTTCACTGGAAGGGGTAGATCCTTTATTGATCATACACTATCTTCGTGTACAAATTCCTATACCCAGTAGAGCCCTTATAATTGTCCCTTGAGACTAAGAACTAAACCAAAGCATAGTTCAGTGTACACAAGATGACTATGATGATCTCAAGTCTAAGGATACTTGTACAACTATCACTATATAAACAACTGCTGACACGTGAGTGAAGTCCATCAGTGTTCAGCTGTGTGAGTCATGTTCAGTGAACTTATTCTATAATAAGCACCTACATACTAGCTATAGTGTCACCACACAAATGTCTATGAGAACAGACATCCTTCATAACGAAGCAAGCATAGTATGTACCGATCTTTGCGGATTATTAATTACCAGTTAGTAATCCTACGACCAGGAACTATTTAAGTTTAGAGTTATCATCTTTTAGGTCTCATTACTATGATCTCATCACAATCCATAAAAAGGCTTTACTCTAAAATGTGGTATATCTTATTTAAACATTTAAATAGATAGAGCCCGTAATAAAAAAAACAAGTCTTTTATTAATATCAATGAAATCAAAACAGATTATATAAAAGTTATTCCTAATTCCTCATACATGATTGGACTTAGGACATATCTCTTTCAGGAAGAACCGCCCAGGTCCGCCGGGATTTTACAGAATCCGGCGACCGGTCGGAGCTCCGGCCAGGGTCCGTTCCCCCTCTAATCTGATCATTTTTCAGAGATGCGTACACCAATCCATACAGTATCATCCCGACAACATAACTTCATCCATAGCAAAAACAAACAATGGCCCGAACTTGAAGTCCGGCCAAATTGCCATTAAATCCGGCAAGAAGCTTAAGCTTTCCGGTCAACAGTCGGAATCGGCTTATACACAACCAAAATCAACACTCTATATCTTAAAATAAAGATAAGAACATGCTCAATCATTTACAATCAATCATAACATCAGAACATTAAGGATTAGTTCGAGAAATTAAAAACAAAATCCGGTAAAATAAAAACTCGTTTATATAATTCCCGAACTATAACATCAACAAAACTAGTATCAATCGATTACAAATGAGCAATTAAAGCTATTTATATCATCAAAACAAACCAAAAATCATTCAATCATAAACCCCCAAATTTCGAGTACAAACCCTAAATATTGAAATCAAAATTTACCTATCATACGAATTATTTGATGGCATAAACACAAAGAGCATGAAAATCTGAATATTTTGGTTACTCATACTTCGAATTCTGAAATCTGCATCACCCTCAAATGATCGTTTGATCCTCAAGAACACCAAGAACACTTTTTCCAAAGAATTTTCAGAAAATCAAACCTTAATTACTATGTGTTATTGAACTCTATTTTTGAAGTATAATATATGAAAATGACCAGAAAAATATGCTCTACAACATGGAATCATCAAAACAATCAGATAATCGCGTTTATAAAAATTCATACTTTAAATCATATAATTTTGAATTAAAGAAAAATAAATAAGAAAATCACCTTGATTTCTGCAATAAAATGGTTGATTGATTCAGAAAGTACTTTTCGAGAGCTTCGTTTTCATATATTGCACGCCCGAATCGGAGTTCGATAACGCCTCCGTTCATGTGTTTGATTTTCAAGAACGTACCTATTTCTAGGGTTTTTCTCTGTAATTACTATATTTTTACTAGTTGTTAATGAATAAACGAATAAAATGAAATAAGAAATATGCTATTTATATTTACGGAATATTGATTCGTTTCGGATCATTAAATTAGTTGCTTAGCCGCTAAGTAACTGCAATAACGATCTAATTTGATATCAGTTTTGGATAATTATCCCAACCGGGCTTTTTATAAAACACTTTATACGAAAATAATGTAATAATATCCCGTCTCTCAATAATACGGGTTTTGTTGATCTATTAAAACGTTTATCGTATCGAAAATTTTGCGCCGGGACGCGTACGGGTCAAACGGTAATCCGAATCGAAAAATTCAAAACACGAAAAATGTCTGGAATTACCAGGTTAGATTAGGAAGGAGTATTAGGAAGAGTTTCGGGTTGTAAAAACGCAAAAACGGTTGAAGCTGGATGATTCCCGGCTTTATAAAATAGTTTTGTAATTATACAGAAATAATTATTAAATCTATAAATCCTTATAAAATCATATAATGATCCAAAAATTACCAGAAAATATCATAATTATCTATAATTTAATTTACGCATATAAAAATTAGAATACTAAAAAAATATCACATATAAACATCCAAAACATCACTCCAATTACCAGATAATTCACTAAAATTCACATAAAATCACATAAACAATTTCAAATAATAATAATAATAATAATAATAATATCTGCAAATATGGGATATTACAATCTACCCCTTATAAGGATTCCGTCGTCGAAATCAGCAGAAGAAAGCACTAAGGGTCTTATTACCAACTTTCCAATATTGCATACGCAGCTTTTCTCAAAATTCCAAATAAAACTGAAATTCCTTATGCCACATAGTTATCATGGAAGCTTCACTCTGTACCATTGTTCCATCTACATCTTTTAACCAATTTCTCAATAGAATCACTTTTACTGATTGCGAGAAAGAAGAATAGAGAGAAAGATAGAGAGAAAGATAGAGAGAAAGAAAAAGAAAGATAGAGAGATAGATAGGGAGAGAAGTAAAGAAACAGATTGACTTCGTTATACACCATTGATATTCTAATCGCATTGCAATCCTCTGTCATTCTTAGTAATCCCATCACATAACTCTGCTTTGACTTGACCAGGATAACTCAGCTTAACTTGATTGGCATACCTTTAAATATTACAGATGATAAAATTATGGAATTTCAAAAAGAAATGAATCCCATATCATAACAGGACCAAAATCTGAATTTGTGAAAGAGTATTGTTATAATAAAAGAATAATTGAGAGATCAATATGATCAAATGAACTTGGTATTGTGTGTCCAAATTAAGACACTACTAAAGGTTGTTAACCTTCTTGTAGTCACAACACACACAAGTGATGGCATCCCATCCAACTCCTATCACACAGACAGGTGTACCTTGTGTCCCCTATAGTTAGGATTGTTCATCTAAGTCAGAATAAAAGAATATCAAAGGAATCCAAAATCAAATGAATAAAACTGAAAAGATTTCAAAGCTGATATTTCTGGAGAAAAATGAAATCCAGAAAACAAGATTCTGGAACAAAATGATTAAACGAGTGTTAGGGAATATATCCTCTAACAGATACCTCTTTTGAGAGAGGTCAAAAGAAATTATAGAAAGAGAAGGTATTGCCAAAGTCTTAATACTTATCTTCTATTTGAACTATTCTGTTGACTCATTATCCGCTTCTAGACACTTCCTCATATTCCAGGGATATCGATAGTCTCAATCATCGTCGAATCATAGCCTTGGAAGATTCCACAATAGAAGTTTACAGCTTCCCGGAGTTCCATCCAGCTCAGCATAATCATCTCAAACGAATGCGCCTATCTTAACTTACTCGTTGGTACTATATCCAATAGTCCAACAAGAACTCGATATGAGCTCAAACATCCTCACATAGCTATACAAACTCCTACACACTCTTGTTTCTAGTTTACTATAACCTCGGCTCTGATACCAACCTGTAACGCCCCCAAATACGGGGTCAGAGGATTTGGTCGTCACGATGAAACATCAATCCAAATTAACCTGTTTAACCAATAAACAAATGCCAGCAGAAGATATTTATCATAAATGACCCCAAACTAATCCAATATCTTTTAAGGTTACAATTCTAGAAACAAGATATCCAAATTTCACAAATAAATTTTTCACTTTCTTTTAAAACTCTTTGCAACAATTCTCAATCTCAAAACTTAACCCGCTAGTATAACTTCGAAAAGAAGTATAATAGGCCCAACTATAAAACACCCAACTATAATATAATATAATATAAACAACTTTATACAGTAAAACTTACACTAGTTCACAAACCCTTGACCAACCTGTTGTGTATATGTTGTGTACTTCATGATTACTTGAACAAAACACCTTAGTAGATTTTACTTAGTGAAATAATGTAGCACTCGATGGATAAGATTTATAGTCCCGATGGATGACTCATTATAGTCCCGACGGATGATGTCTTATTATCCATCGAGTGAGTAGCTTATGTAACAATAAGTCTGTAGCACATTTCTGCATTCACCATTGTGTAGATTCTATAAGTAGTATTCAAGTCATGTTGACTTTAACTAGATATGCAGAATAGGTTGATTAATTGTACATAGATGATGTCTTGTAATTCTGCATAAGTGAAATGAAGTCAAGTGCCAGTTTGCTACCCGACGGATAACCTACAATGAAGTCGACGGATGATCAATATCTCGACGGATGATCAATCTCGACGGATAATCATGAACCCGACGGATGAAGAATTCAAACATCAGTTGACAGTGACAACACAGTTACATGCATCGAGTGGATGCAAATGGAATGTGGTAGCCTA
Source organism: Apium graveolens (assembly GCF_009905375.1). Lineage (NCBI taxonomy): Eukaryota > Viridiplantae > Streptophyta > Magnoliopsida > Apiales > Apiaceae > Apium > Apium graveolens. The sequence continues at coordinate 75,140,537 of NC_133655.1, forward strand.
TTCAACTGGGTTTTTGAGAACAAAGAAGCATTGCCATTTCCGTGCTATTATGAAGATATTCAAAGATGCTGGAATAGAGTAATGAAGTAGCATTGTAATAGATTAGATAGTTTTTGTTTTTGTTTTTATTATCTTATCTTATTACTTTGTAATCTTGGTGATATATAAACCAAGAAGTAGCAAATAGAAACAAGAATCTGAGAGACAACAAGAGAAACATTTGTAAGCAGAACTCTTAGCATTTCTTTGTATTCTCAGCAATTCAATATTTGTAAGCAGCTGTGAGTATTTTTGCACACAGGGTTCTCTCGATATATAATATATATCTCTGGTGGAATCATTCAAATCCACCAGAAAGTTTTTAAAGACTCTTTTTTTAATTACTTGTATTTTGACTCACTTAAGTTTTATTCCACATTGTGCTAATCAATACACTTATATTTATATTTGAGTTAGAACATTTTATTTCAGGAAAAAGTTTCAAGAATTCCATTCAACCCCCCTTCTGTAATTCTTGTCATATTGTTAAGGGACTAACAATTGGTATTAGAGCAAGCTCTTAACTTACAAAGAGTTTAAAGATCAAAACAATTCAGCAAGATGAACAAGAAGGATGTTGGAGTCAAGATTCTTTTTCTGGATAAAGATAATTACCATCTTTGGAAGGTAAAGATGCATCTTCATATGCTTTCTCAAGATGAGGCCTATGTGGACTGCATAGAAAGAGGCCCTCATGTTCCAATGAGAGCTGGAACAGGACGAGCCATTTGTCCCCAAGCCAAGGCATGAATGGTCTGATCCTGGCATTGAACAAGTTAGGAAGGATAAAAAGGCCATGAATATCCTGTTTAATGGAGTTGATGGAGATATGTTCGACAATATTATCAACTGCAAAACTGCCACGGAAGTTTGGGATACAATACAGATCATCTGTGATGGCACTGAGCAAGTTAGAGAAAATAAGATGCAGCTCCTGATTCAGCAATATGAGCATTTCCATAATGAAGAAAGTGAGTCTCTCACTGACATCTTTAGTAGGTTTCAGAAACTACTAAATGCTCTAAAGTTGCATGGAAGGGTCTATCAAACTAAAGATTCCAATATGAAATTCCTTAGATCTCTTCCAAAGGAATGGAAACCAATGACAGTCTCATTAAGAAACTCACAAGATTATAAGGAGTTTACTTTGGAGAGACCGTATGGCATCCTGAAAACCTATGAGCTTGAAATAGAGCAGGATGAAAGGATGGAGAGAGGAAAGAAGAAAGGAGGATCTATTACACTAGTTGCTGAGTTGGAAAAGGAGAAGGAAGCGAAGATGGAAGCTGTTGAATCAACTTCAAGGGTCTGTGAGAACAAGGGCAAGGGGCTTGCAGTAGAAAGTGAAGATTCATTGAGCCAAGATGACATGGAGGACATTGATGAGCACCTAGCATTTCTTTCCAGGAGATTTGCCAAGCTCAAGTTCAAGAAGAACTTTGAAGCAGCCAAGCCAAATAGAAACATGGTGGATAAATCAAAATTCAAATGTTTCAAATGTGGCTTGGCAGGGCATTTTGCCAGTGAGTGTAGGAAGTCAGATTCCAGTAAGAAAAAGTTTGAGTCTATGGATTATAAGAAAAAATACTTTGATCTACTCAAGCAAAAGGAAAGGGCTTTTATTACAAAAGAAAATGACTGGGCAGCAGATGGTCTGGATGAAGATGAAGATGTCAGCTATGTCAATCTAGCCCTAATGGCCAAGTCTGATGAGACAGAAACAAGTTCCTCAAGCAATCAAGTAATTACTACAAACCTTACACATTTATCTAAAGTTGAGTGTAATGATGCCATTAATGACATGTCTACAGAGTTATATCATTTGCGTGTTACACTTAAGTCTCTTACCAAAGAAAATGCTAAAATCAAAGAAAATAATTTGTTTTTGAGTGAGAGGAATAATGTGCTTGAGTCTCAGTTTATTAATTTTGAGAAATTAAAAATTGAGTGTAAGATTGCCAAGGAGGAATTAACTGAGTCCTTAAAAAAGGAAGAAATTTTGAAGAAGCAGCTCGAGCGTGTACAAGAGGTGATTAAGGCATGGAAAACATCCAGGGATGTCCATGCTCAAATCACCAAAGTTCAAGGAATCAAGTCCTTCTATGATGAAGCCTGGAAAAAGAACAAAGAGAAACTAGAACCTAATTTGGTAGATGGACTGCTAACAGATGTAGACTCGACGGATGATGAGGATCATCCGTCGGATAACAAAAAGTGTTATCCGTCGAATGATGAAAATCATCATCTGTTAACTGTGAGCAAGCCCATCAGTAAAGCTAAACTAGTTAAGCTAAAGGAGAAGTATGGGTCTATTTCCAAGAACTTTGTTTCAGGAGAGTCGAGTCAAGTTAAGAAAGAGAAAAAGGCTAATGTTGGTCACATGACTGTCAAATAGTTAAGTGACAGACTTGAAAAGATTGAGGTAAAAACAAAGACTAAAAGGAAAAACAATAGAAATGGTAAAGTAGGGATTAACAAACAAAATAACTACACACCTGATAAATATGCTCCTAGAAAAATATGTGTCAAGTGTGGTAGTGTAAATCATCTGTCTGTTAATTGCAAATCTGCCATGCCTACTTCGATGTCTGTGCAACCTCAATTTCCTATCATGAATGCCATGCCTCCCATGCCTGTTAATGCTATGTCTACACAGAACATGAATGCACAGTTTGCTAATATGCCATTTGCACCTAATCCTTATTATGCTGCATATAGTATGCCATAAATGCCTTTTAGCATGCCTTACTGGAATAACATGTTTACACACATCATGCCATTTCCTGTTAGTCATAATATGAATGATAATTATGTTGCAATGAATGGTTTCAAAGGTCCAACTCAAATGACTAAGGATGAATTTGAGATTCCCAAGTCAAATCAGATAAAGCCTAAGAAACAGAAAAAGAAAGTTAACAAGGCAGGACCCAAGGAAACTTGGGTACCAAAATCAACTTGATTTGATTTTGATGTGTGTAGGGAAACAGAAAGAATCTTTGGTACTTGGATAGTGGTTGTTCAAGACACATGACTGGTGATTCTACCCTGCTCACAGAGTTTAAGGAGAGAGCTGGCCCAAGTATTACTTTTGGAGATGACAGCAAGGGTTATACTGTGGGATATGGCTTGATTTCAAAGGACAATGTCATCATTAAGGAGGTTGCTTTAGTGGATGGTCTCAAACACAATCTGTTGAGTATCAACCAACTTTGTGATAAAGGCAATTCAGTAACCTTCAACTCAGAAGCCTGTGTTGTGACTAATAAAAGAAGCAATAAAGTGGTTCTCACTGGTGGGAGAAAAGGAAATGTGTACCTAGTTGATTTCAACTCATCTACTGCAGAATCTGTAACTTGTCTTGTCAGTAAAGCAAGTCAGGATGAAAGTTGGCTATGGCACAAGAAGCTATCCCATTTAAACTTCAAGACCATGAATGAACTAGTAAAGAAAGAACTGGTCAGAGGTATTCCTCTAGTGGAGTTTTCTAAGGATGGACTGTGTGATGCCTTCCAAAAGGGGAAGCATATTAAAGTATCATTCAGGAAGAAACTTGATTAAACAATTGAAGAGCCTCTGCAACTACTTCACATGGATTTGTGTGGACCAGTCAATGTATTGTCCATCTCAAGGAAAAGATTTTGCCTAGTAATTGTAGATGATTTCTCAAAGTTCTCTTGGACATATTTTCTAAAGTCTAAAAATGAGGCTAGTGAAATCATCATCAATCACATAAGGCAAGTCAATAATCATCTTAATTTCAAGGTTAGAAGAATCAGGAGTGACAATGGAACTTAGTTCAAGAATTCTGTCATGAAAGCATTTTGTGAGGAAAATGGGATTCTGCATGAGTTTTCAGCAGCAAGGACTCTACAACATAATGGAGTAGTGGAAAGGAAGAACAGATCACTTATTGAAGTTGCAAGGATAATGCTTGAAGAATCTAAGTTACCAACATATTTCTGGGCTAAAGCTGTAAATACTGCATGTTACACTCATAATATTTCTCTGGTTAATCAAGCAAGATGCATGACTCCCTACCAATTGTTCAAGAACAAAAAGCCAACTCTAAACTTTCTTCATGTCTTTGGCTGCAAATGCTATATTCTGAGAAATCAAACTGATCAAAATGGGAAGTTTGATGCTAAAGCAGATGAAGGAATTTTTGTTGGATATGCTGTTGGTAAAGCATATAGAGTCTACAATCTAAGAACCAACATTGTTGTGGAATCAATACATGTTGTGTTTGATGATAAAAAGATTGAAGGACTGAAAGATGGAGATTACCATGAGAGCCTCAAATTCGACAATGTGGAGATGGTTAGTGATGACGGTTATGATGAAAGTGATCAAGAAACAGTATCTAAGGATAATGCAGATAAATATACTACCAATGAAGCACAAAACTCAACATCTGTCGAGTTGTATAATGCTTCATCCATCGGGAGGCAATCTGTGTTATCCGTCGGGAGACAACCAGCTTCATCCGTCGGTACTCAAAATTCACCATCCGTCGGGTTATCAAAAGGAGCAGGAAGTCAAGATAGATCACCTATAGAAAGTTCCCCTTTCTCAAATCAAAGATCCACAAACTCAGGGGGAGTTTCTAACAATCAAAACTCAATCACACATCAAGACAACAATGAGGTTTCTTCATCTAGAGCTAATCTACCTCAACAAAGGAAATGGACAAAAGATCACCCCTTTGAGCTTATCATTGGTGATGTTTCTTCTAGAGTTCAAACAAGAAGAGCAACTCAGGAAGAATGTCTATACAACAGCTTTCTTTCCAAGAAAGAACTAAATAAGGTAGAAGAAGCTTTGTTGGATCCTGATTGGATTTTAGCTATGCAGGAGGAGCTAAACCAATTTGAAAGGAATAATGTATGGAAGCTGGTGCCCAAGCCTAAAGGAAAGAATCCAATAGACACCAAGTGGGAATTCAGAAACAAGATGGATAAAAATGGCATAGTTGTTAGGAACAAAGCTAGATTGGTTGCTAAGGGCTATTGTCAGCAAAAAGGAATAGATTTTGATGAAACATTTGCTCCTGTTGCAAGACTTGAAGCCATCAGAATCTTCTTAGCCTATGCAGCCCATGCCAATTTCAAAGTCTATCAAATGGATGTCAAAAGTGCCTTTCTGAATGGAGATTTGGAGGAAGAAGTTTATGTCAGTCAACCTCCTGGTTTTGAAGATCCAAAATTTCCAGAACATGTCTATTATCTTTTGAAAGCACTTTATGGACTGAATCAAGCACCTAGAGCCTGGTATGACACTTTATCAAAGTTCCTTTTAGAAAATCACTTCACAAGAGGTACTATAGATAAAACTTTATTTTTCAGAAATGTCAATGGCTCTAGTATACTTGTTCAAATTTATGTAGATGATATTATTTTTGGCTCTTCAGATGAGAAACTTTGCAAAAAGTTTGCCAAATTGATGCAAAGTAAGTATGAAATGAGTGTGATGGGAGAACTAACTTACTTTCTTGGTTTACAAGTTAAGCAAGTTAGTGATGAAATATTCATTAGTCAAACTAAATATATTTTTGATCTTCTAAAGAAGTTTGATCTAATGGATTGCACATCTGCAAAAACTCCCATGGCCACTACAACTAAGCTTGAATTAAACACTACTGAAAAGTCTGTGGATATTTCAAGTTATAGAGGCATGGTTGGCTCACTTCTGTACTTAACAGCTAGTAGGCCAGATATAATTTTTGCTACATGTTTGTGTGCTAGATTTCAGGCTGATCCTAGAGAATCTCACTTGATAGCTATTAAGAGAATTTTCAGATATCTCAAGGGGACACCAAAACTTGGCATTTGGTACCCTAGAGATTCTGGTTTTGATCTAACTGGTTATTCAGATGCAGATTATGCAGGTTGTAGAATTGATAGAAAAAGTACAACAGGAACCTGTCAATTTCTAGGAAATAAACTTGTGTCCTGGTTCAGTAAAAAGCAAAATTCAGTTTCTACTTCTACAACTGAAGCTGAATATATTGCTGCTGGCAGCTGCTGTGTACAGATTTTATGGATGAGAAATCAATTGCTAGACTATGGTTTGCAAGTTGAGAGGATTCCTATTTTCTGTGATAACATAAGTGCAATTGCCATCACTGAAAATCCAGTACAACATTCAAGGACAAAGCACATAGATATCAAGTACCATTTCATAAGGGAACATGTAATGAATGGTACTGTGGAACTTCATTTTATTCCAAGTGAGAAGAAGCTTGCAGATATCTTTACCAAGCCACTGGATGAATCCACCTTTTCAAGGTTGGTAAGTGAGTTAGGTATGCTTAATTACTCTTAAATCTATCTGAGTTATTTGTAAGTTGGTATGCAGCAGGAAATTTAATTGATTTTTCAGTCATGGATGAAATTTTGGCTAAGTCAAAATTTACATCTCGACGGATGATCTTTATCCATCGAGTTTGATCATCCATCGATATATTATTTGCTAACAAAAATCAATTATGTTTCTGGATTATTTTATGCCTCGACGGATAACAGTTTATTCTCATCCGTCGAATTGTCTTAATCACAACCGTTAATTCCATGTACATTATCCATCGAGTATACTTACAGTTTGTAAGCATAACACGACGAATAATAGGTGGAATTTTTACAGTTTATTTTTAAACGGCTATTTTAGGCAATTTCTATTGGTTACTTTATTTTACTTTATTATTTTTATCAGTTATTTTTGAGATAGTATAAAAGCTTATTTCATTGCAATTGCTTTTCTTTTATCATTCTCAATTCAACTGCTCTAATTTCATTCTCTCTCAAAGCACTTACTCTCTTTCTCTTCAAGCTCTTATTCTCTAACAATGGCACCTGTTGTAAAGATTATGTCTCAAACTGGGTTCATTTATGAGAAGAACAATTTCACTGCATTAGTGAACAAGGGTATTCAGCAATTGGATGACTATCACAAGATGATGGACTTTGTGAAGAATTGCAAGCTCAATTATGCCATGCTGGAATCACCCACAATCTTCTGTGAAGTTGTTGAAGAGATGTGGACCACTACTACCTATAACTCTACATATAAGACAATCACTCTAACCATTAAAGGTAAAGAATTCTGTATAAATAGTGATGTGATAAAAGCATGTTTCAAAATTCCTGATAACAATGTGACTTCACCACACACTGACACTGATATAGTCAATATGCTCAATTCCATGCACTATGCACTTCCTACTTCTAAACTGAGTGATATTAGGAGAATGGGTCTTAGGAAAGAGTGGAGTTTCTTGTGTGATGTAGTTACAAAGGTTTTCTCAGGAAAGATCAGTAATTTTGATTCAGTGAATATTTCCATGCTATACATGCTAGTTACAGATAAATTTTATAATTTCAGTGATCTTGTCTTGTTTGAGTTAGGTTTTAAATTAGGGGAGTTAAATAAAAGAGGTAAAAATGTGTATTATGCTAGATTTCTTATGTTATTAGCTAACCACCTATGTGAAGAGATTGTGCTTGAGAACCCTAATAATAAACTGGATTGTTGGGTTCAAGAGAGAAGGCTCATTGCAGATTTGAACTGGGCCAATCATCACAAGGATGTGCTAATGTTCTACTTTCCTGTAATGCAGGCACCTCAGGTAAGTGAGGTAAGTTCATCCATCCCTACAACTATTGCAACCTCCATAATTTCTTTGAGTTCAAGAGTAGCTATGACAACTATGACAATGACCAAACAGTTGCATACCAAAGCTGCCAAACCTACTATTATCTCAAAATCCAAATCAAAGAAAGCCCCCTCTGGTATCTCCCAAAAGATGCCAGTTGAAAAATCCACAAAAGCCAAAGAGGGGAGTGTGAAGGAGGGTAAGTTAGGTGAGGGAATGGGTGAACATAAAAGAAACCCCAAGAATAAGGTTGGAAAGTTGAGTGAATTCTAGCCTAGCCACACTGCAGTTTCCCAACAAACTGCAGTGCTTAAAAAGGAAAAAAGCTCATTTCTAGCTGTATCCTCCCAAAAGGATGTAGCTATTGAACAAAGCTCTCAAACAAGAGCACAGGCCAAGAGGGTTAGGGACACAAGCTCACCCCAAACTTATGCCAGAAAGAAGAAATCAAAAACCTTTGGGGATGCACAGGATACACACACTGTGCAAACTGGTGCTAAAGACACAGTCACTGCACCTTCACAAATTCAGCTTTATATGGCTCCAATAAATATGGAGTCACAGCCAAAATCTCTAGTTATAGAAGCACCTCAAACACCATACTCACCAACAAATTCTCTGGATGTGGATATGATAAACACATCAATTCCTGATTCCCCTTCTTTAACTCTGTTGGGGAAGCTAAAATCTAGTGCAAGTGAGCATCACCTTTTAGATGATTTGTTGGCTCACTTGCCAATTCTTTTTGGAACTGTTGTGTCATCTGTGCCTAAAATATCTTCAATCAGCACAGAGTCAACAATAGTTTCTATTCCCAGCTCATTCATTTCTACTCTCTCGACGGATATTGCTCATCCGTCGAGTAGTGATTGTATCCCGACGGATAAGCCTAACAACAGTTATCCCTCGGATAGCAAAACCACTCACTCGATGGATATCACGCATCCGTCGAGTGTCTCTACACAGCTTCAAACTTCAATTCTTTCAAGTGCAGAAGATTTAGTGGTCGTACAGTCACTCTTAGGATTGAGAGAGAAGAGTGTTTTGAGTGAGAGTCTGGGTTGCTCCCAGGAAAAAGGGGAGGAAATGAGTGAAAATCTGCAATCCATTTCTTCAGGATTGGCAAAAGGGAGTGAGAGGAGTCCCACCTTAGTAGGTGAAGGCGAGGGTGTGAGGGTGGGGAGCCAGAGTGAGACCCTGATGCAACAAAAGAGAGAAAATGAGAGAAATGCATGTACTGGAGCAATAAGGATGGATGTCATTGCTAGTGAGTCAATGAATGTCCAGGATGCAGACAGGGAAGGACTATCTCAGAATCCTAAAGCTGTTATAGATTCTACTTCCCTTGATGCTGAGGCATTTACTCACCCTGTTTCAGCTTATTAAATTCTAGCTGAACAGGGCAATGACAATGCAGAAAGGATGCTCAATCTAGTGCATACCACCCAGTCTATGTAAAGGGCTAAGGATGCCATCACAGCTTTGCCTTCTACAGCTGGTGATGTGGAGTATGAGACTGGGGGTTCAGCTGATTTCTTTGGAGATGGGAGTGGGGATAGTGAAGATGAAGCAATGGACATAGGGGGAGAAGTAGGCTCAAGCTCAAGGTCAGGTATGCCATCATGGGAATTCTCAAAGCACTGTGATGAGAATTACTTCAAGACAACCCTGATCCAGTTAATTAATGAAACTCACACTGCTCTTCAAACCACTACCAATTCTAGCACCAAAAAGCTCCTTCAGGCACATCTAGCCTCCCTGCAACTTCAGCAAATCCAGGGCTTCCAGCATGCTAGAGATGTAAACACCATGAAGGGTGATATTAGGGAGATGAAGAAGGCCATTTCAGATAAAATAGACTCTAAACTTCCAGACACTGCAATGATTGACATCAAGAGGCAATTAAGAGTGTCAGCTATGGAAGCATCTTTGACTGCCATTCATCTCCATCAAGCCCAACAGACTGATCTACTTCAAAAACTGGTGGCAGCTCAACCCCCTCCACAACTCAACTTGATGATAACAAAGAGGGGGAGAAAGGACCAAGTGAGGGGGAGAAGCTTCAGATACAAATCAATAAAGTAATTGTGCCTTCAATTATTATCTCAAAGCCACCAGTCACATATGGTATAAATCTGATTCAAGCAGCAGCAGCTAACTTGAAAGTTGTTGAGAAGGAAAAATTGAGTTTGGTCAACTGGAAGAAGATTGATGAGGAGATACAGAAGAAGTTTGAACTTGTCAAGGAGCCAGTTAAGTCAGCCATCCATCACTCTCAAGTTAAGCAAATTAGTGTAAATGAGATGAGCATGAACTATCTGGAAAGAGGACAATCTTCCCGCATCAAGTCTCCAAAGGCTAAAATGATTCTTAAACCAAGGGCAAACTACTCAAAATCATCTTTGAAGAACCCCTTGGACACTGTGTATGAGACACCCAAGCCTGATGAGAAGAAGCTTCTGTCAAGATCAATTGCCTTCTATAAAGATCCAGCTGATTCAGCTTCTAAAAGGAGGATTGCTAAGATTCTCAGAAATGGGAAAGAAATTTGTGTGGTGGCTGGACACCCTCAATTTGCTCAAGCAAAGAGAGAAGAAAAAGCTAGATTGAAACAGGAAAAGAAGCAGGCTGCTCTAGATGCTAAAAAGGCTAAACAGAAGAAAGAGCAAATTGATATCTTGGCCAAGCTAGATGCTGTAAATTCATCACAACAAATTCCCTCTCAACCATCTGAAGCTACTGAATCAAGGAAGCAAGTTGAAGAACAGAAGAAATCTCCAAGAAAGAAAGCATTGGCTAAAAGAACTAAAAGGAAACTGGATATTGTTGACAAGGAATTGGAAGATCAATTTCCTAAGGAATCCACACCAGCTACAACTCAAGCATCAAAGCCCTCTGTGGTATTTGAAGACATAAGGGTGGTGGATCCCTACAGAAATATTCATGGTGAACCTATTGTGCCTAAGGATGAGCCAATAGGATGGGAGAACATGCCAATTCCAGACTTCAATCTACCAATCCTTAGCAAGCCAAAAAGGACAAAGTCAAGAGCAGTCAAGAAAGTGAAGTTGTCACCTCTCAAATCCAAATCTATAGTCAAAGCTCAGCCCAAAGTCAATAGAGGAGACTATCTGTACTTGTGTGACATCAAAGAATTTTCTGATCTAAATCTCTATCTGGATGAACTAGATGAAGTAAGAGGTATTGATGCATACAGGAACCTACCTGAAAGGTTAGTGTTCAAGTACAAAGGAGGAAAGGAGATTCAGTGGCCACTTCACAGGATTCTTCAAGAGAGCCAAGATGTACTGATTAAAGTTTATTCATCCTTCAAGAAGAACTTTGGGTTCAATTTCACTGCAAGAAGACTAGTATTGAAGAAGATTGAAGAACTAAGGAGTGTTAGAGCTAAAGATGCACTCCCAAAGACTCTAATCATCCCATACACAGGGAGAAGAGTGCATCTAAGGCCGTACTGGCTGATGGAGTTCATAGATGACAAAGGTGTGAGAAGATTCTTCATATTAGAAGACCAATTGAGCATCTCCAGCAATGAGACTCTCTTGGAAATGCAAGGAAAGTTAAATCTCTCAGAATCTGATGAACTGGAATTCCACAGGCAGCTCCAAAATCAGATTGATGAAAACAACAGAAAGCTTGGAAGAAGATCCAGACCTTCAAGAAACTATATAAATCTGCTCAGGCTAGAGGAGCATCTTCAAAAAGACTGTGAGCAAAACTTTGTACATTTTCTTAATTGAAGCACTTTTCAGTATTATCTACTTTTCTTTAAAGCGGTATGCTTAGGGTGTTTTGTTATCATCAAATATCTCTTAATTTATGGCTACAATTCAAGTAGACATAAATTGGGGGAAATTGTTGTGTATATATTGTGTACTTGATGATTACTTGAACAAAACACCTTAGTAGATTTTACTTAGTGAAATAATGTAGCACTCGACGGATAAGATTTATAGTCCCGACGGATGACTCATTATAGTCCCGATGTATGATGTCTTATTATCCATCGAGTGAGTAGCTTATGTAACAATAAGTCTGTAGCACATTTCTGCATTCACCATTGTGCAAATTCTGTAAGTAGTATTCAAGTCATGTTGACTTTAACTAGATATGCAGAATAGGTTGATTAATTGTACATAGATGATGTCTTGTAATTCTGCATAAGTGAAATGAAGTCAAGTGCCAGTTTGCTACCCGACAGATAACCTACAATGAAGTCGACGGATGATCAATATCTCGACGGATGATCAATCTCGACGGATGATCATGAACCCGACGGATGAAGAATTCAAACATCAGTTGACAGTGACAACACAATCACATGCGTCGAGTGGATGCAAATGGAATGTGGTAGCCTATTCAACTGGGTTTTCGAGAACAAAGAAGCATTGCCATTTCCATGCTATTATGAAGATATTCAAAGATGCTGGAATAGAGTAATGAAGTAGCATTGTAATAGATTAGATAGTTTTTGTTTTTATTATCTTGTCTTATTACTTTGTAATCTTGGTGATATATAAACCAAGAAGTAGCAAATAGAAACAAGAATCTGAGAGACAGCAAGAGAAACATTTGTAAGCAGAACTCTTAGCATTTCTTTATATTCTCAGCAGTTCAATATTTGTAAGCAGCTGTGAGCATTTTTACACATAGGGTTCTCTCGATATATAATATATATCTCTGGTGGAATCATTTAAATCCACCAGAAAGTTTTTAAAGACTCTTGTTTTTAATTACTTGTGTTTTGACTCACTTAAGTTTTATTCCGCATTGTGCTAATCAATATACTTATATTTATATTTGAGTTAGAACATTTTATTTCAAGAAAAAGTTTCAAGAATTCCATTCAACCCCCCTTCTGTAATTCTTGTCATATTGTTAAGGGACTAACACAACCACCTTCCCAAAAGTTTCTTCTTTGCTTCCTCAAAATACGTAGCTAAACAGCGCAAGCTAATGCTCACTGGAGGTTAAATTTGAAAACAGGCAAGTATGAGCGAAAGAAATGCTCAGCAAGATCATTATGACATATATAGGGTCTTTTGATATAACACCGACATCTGCACTAGAGCAGAACATTTAAAACCATAATTTTTGAATCATAAAATTTTAGTTGAGGAACCCCAGAATTGGTTCCTTAATTGTATTCAAAACCATTTTGATATTTTGAGCGAAATGCTTCAGCAATACTTTGAATCTTGACGAGAATAAAACTCGTAAAATAATGTTTACGGAAATATCGTAAACAACAATAACAAGAAGCAATGACTATGGATTGACTCATAAACTTTATTCCAAACCGAACTCCTAATATTAAAACTCATTTTGTTGTCATATCAAATTAGATATCAATACGAACTTTGATGCTCACAACATCCCATACTGAATTCAACATCAATCATTTATACTAATACCACCGTTGATATTTAACAACAAAGTAAGTATCCCCAAAATCAGAAACTGAATCAAATCTGCATTTTATCGTTAATCCAAAACAGAAACAGTTGATAAATCATTTATTCCATGAATATCAAAAATAATATGATAATTTAGATTGGGATCATTCTCTGACGGACGTACTATCACATGCTGATCAGCCCGTGTGATAGCACTGAGTCATTAATCGTAGAAACATGACCCCAAAACACGAGTACTAAAACAAAAGGTAATATACCTGCCTGTGCCAAAAATTGTGTCAAAATATTCCATATGAAACTTAGAAATAGCCCTCCGCTGGACCGTCCGTCCCAGTTACTTACGCAATTGTGATCCATTCTTAAAACCTTTTATTGAGAAGGGGTCATAATAATCGACACCCGAAATAATTTTATTCCCCCATTTACTTGGGCAGGATTACTCGCAAAACCAACTCATTTTTCTCAAAACCCAAAACATTTATAAATCCATTCATTTGATAAGTAAAATCACTTAGCTATTCTGAACATAGAATAGTAGAAGAGTACTTGCATAAAAAGAATCATTTAATTCAGCGATATGTAAAACATTTATCTATTTTGAACTGAGAATAGGGAAAACAATACTTACATAATAAACTTCAAAATAAATATCACTTGAACAATAAGTGATGATAGGGATACTTTCCTTTGGTTTTTAGCAGTTAGTCACACTCGTATAAACGCATTTGTCTCAGTCCGGCATCTCAAGATATCACCGTCTTTTACTGCTCTAAATCTCTGATCTGCTGCTCATGCAGTACTGCAACCCAATATTTCACACTACTTAACTTTAGTCTTTATCTATTCCATCTGGTCCTAATTTTCTTGAAAGACTCGTATCTATAATTAAAAGATCACACTTCAATCGTCTTTATGATAATTACTCGACGAATTGCGCGTCAAAATCCTATCGTCTACCCATACGATAGCCCGCATATAAAGAAGACAGTCAAACACAAGACTATTGACTCACATATGTACATAATTAACATAACACATAAACACATAACGTATCAAATAATTCATATAACACACGCCTCGGTTCGTCAAAAGATTTGACTTGGTACGTTTAAAACTGAAATCGGGTCAAAATATGATTTTTCAGTCACTAATCGATTTACAAAACAAGCGACCTTTCGAAACAAAAGGATTTGGATCTCGAAAGTATTTTTATTGAAAGCGGAATATTTTTCTGAGTCTAGAGGTGTTCGTTTGTATTAAACGGACGAACGGTTTATTTAATACGAATTTTTGAACATTTTTCGGAATTAAAACGGGTCTCTAAATCATTTTATAATTAAATTATAGGGCTCAAACACCCGAAAATAATTTTATAAGAATTATCGAGCCTGGAAAATAATTTAAGAAAAATTATTTTAAAGCTCGAACTATTTTTCAGAAATTTTTAAATAAAAAATAAATAATTAAATCTAAATAAATAACCAATTAAAATTAATTAATAACTAATTAAATTGATTAATCAATTAATATTTAATTTAATTGACTAATCAAATAATTAATTATCAACTAAAATTAATTAATTAAATAATTTAGATTTATTTTAGAATTAAAATAATTTTCAGAATAATTAAATAAGGAATTTTGGAAATTTAAAATAATTAAAAACATTTTAAATTAAAATAATGAATTTTAAATAAATTTTAAAATCATAAATTCAGAAACAAGTCTTTAAGTTGGATCTTTATAACAAATAGATCAAAACCGGGTATTAAACCGGGTCGTCTAAAAAACAAAACGGGTCGCACCCGGGTTGGGAAGAACCGCCTAGGTCCGCCCAGATTTTGCAGAATCCGGCGACCGGTCGGAGCTCCAGCCAGGGTCCGTTCCCCCCTCTAATCTGTTCATTTTTCAGAGATGCATACACAAATCCATACATTATCGTCCCGGCAACATAACTTCGTCCATAGCAAAAACAAATAATGGCCCGAAATAAAGATAAGAACACGCTCAATCATTTACAATCAATCATAACATCAGAACATTAAGGATTAGTTCGAGAAATTAAAAACAAAATCCGGTAAAATAAAAACTCATTTATATAATTCCCGAACTATAACATCGACAAAACTAGTATCAATCGATTATAAATGAGAAATTAAAGCTATTTATATCATCAAAACAAACCAAAAATTATTCAATCATAAACCCCCAAATTTCGAGTATAAACCCTAAATATTGAAATCAAAATTTACCTATCATCCAAATTATTTGATGGCATAAACAGAAAGAGCATGAAAATCTGAACATTTTGGTTACTCATACTTTAAATTCTGAAATCTACATCACCCTCAAATGATCGTTTGATCCTCAAGAACACCCAAAACACTTTTTCCAAAGAATTTTCAGAAAATCAAACCTTAATTACTATGTGTTATTGAACTCTATTTTGAAGTATAGTATATGAAAATGACCAGAAAAATATGCTCTACAACATGAAATCTTCAAAACAATCAGATAATCACGTTTACAAAAATTCATACTTTAAATCATATAATTTCGAATTAAAGAAAAATAAACAAGAAAATCACCTTGATTTCTGCAATAAAATGGTTGACTGATTCAGAAAGTACTTTTTGAGAGCTTCGTTTTGATATATTGCACGCCCGAATCGGAGTTCGATAACGCCTCCGTTCATGTGTTTGATTTTCAAGAACGTATCGATTTCTAGGGTTTTTCTCTGTAATTACTATATTTTTACTGGTTGTTAATGAATAAACGAATAAAATGAAATAAGAAATATGCTATTTATATTTACGGAATACTGGTTCATTTTGGATCATTTTTTATCGTTAAATTAGTTACTTAGCCGCTAAGTAACTGCAATAACGATCCGATTTGATATCAGTTTTGGATAATTATCCCAACCGGGCTTTTTATAAAATACTTTATACGAAAATAATGTAGTAATATCCCGTCTCTCAATAATACGGGGTTTGTTGATCTATTAAAACGTTTATCGTATCGGAAATTTTGCGCCGGGACGTGTACGGTCAAACCGTAATCCGGATCGAAAAAGTCAAAACACGAAAAATGTCCGGAATTTATGTTAGGAAGGATTTTTCGGAAGAGTTTCGGGTTGTAAAAACGCAAAAACGGTTGAAGCTGGACAATTCCCGGCTTTATAAAATAGTTTTGTAGTTATACATAAATAATTATTAAATCTATAAATCCTTATAAAATCATATAACGATCCAAAAATTACCAGAAAATATCATAATTATATATAATTTAATCTGCACATATTAAAATTAGAATACTCAAAGAATATCACATATAAACATCCAAAATATCACTCCAATTACTAGATAATTCACTAAAATTCACATAAAATCACATAAACAATTTCAAATAATATCTGCAAATATGGGATATTACACCTAGCCTTACAACAACTAGCATGAAATCCAAGCTTTTCTCCAGATAAAAAAAATCAGTGTTTTTACGTCATTACGAGAATATCACAAATTATAAATATAACCATGTGATTAAATCTCAACAACAAACAAGTATGATCATGATCTAGATTAAAAGCAACCCTATAAGACTTGGTGAAAATATTTGTTTCTGGCATGTAAATGTTAGGGCGGAAACAACGCTAATAATACACGCAAGTATACGCGTTCGCAAGTAATATAGAATACTTTCTAGTTCGTTCCCACAGAGACTCAGACTAATTATGTTCAATTAACACTCACTCACCAATGTATAATTACTTCTCAATGTTAAGACAATAACACTTAAATTTGATTTGTAATTATTAACTACAATTAACTACGAGAATTAAGCACTTAATTGATACTTGAATTAACAATATTAAAACACACATGAGATCACAACTTCATTACTACTTCCTTCAATAGTCATTGTCATTACCCTTAGCATGCAACATTGATGATATTAATCGAACAACACGAAACTGATAAAAGCCAACTTTCATTATACTAATACCATTCTACCAAGCATCCACAATTAAGATAGACGTTGAATAGGCATCAATTATGTTGAGACCCTATATGTCCACAGAATTTGACAACATAACGATTTAAGCACAAGTTATTCCTTATGATTACACATGGCAAGTAAAACGGTTAGAGTTACCCACTAATCATGCATACACATACATGAACCTATGCTAGCATGGCAAGTTCTAAACCTCAAGATCCACCGTCGCTTCAGAAGAGATTAACACCCTATCTTATATGTTCGCGACACACATAAGATGAATAAGCATAACCAATGCTAGATATCATACAATCATCACACACTAAGGTATTAAACACTAACTAAAGAATTCCATAGTAAATCCGTTACGACCCCATGATCACGATTAGTCCATGATAGAACTCATCATCATCATGGGTTCATATGAAAACATGATAATAACACACGAGAATAATTAAAACTACTTATATTAAACCAGAGTACATCAAAAGAGTAAATAGGTTCAAAGTAAAGAAAACTAGCATCTAACGTTACAACGAAATAAAAAATCACAAGAAAATATGATTCCTCTTTGTTACAGTGGGCTAAAATGGTCTTCTTCCTTATCTCCTCGCTCCTTGATTAATACTACGATCCAACCTCTGTGAAACGTCACTGAAAACTAGTTATATAGGACTCCCATAAAACCCAGATAACTCAGAACTTGGAAGCTTAACAGAATCAGGAGTCTAAAATAATTATTTTAAAATTTCGTCCCTGAGCGGCCGCTCAGCATTCCTGAGCGGGCGCTCAGACCCCTTCTAGAAAATGCTCTATTTTTGCTCCCGTTTCTTGCTGCATTCTGCTCCTATCTTCCCACGCGCAATGCCAAACACATGCCAAGGCTTATTCTTGATGAAACCTCTCCATAAATTCAATTAATACCCTGAAATGCACAAACTATAGAAAAATGCATCAAATACACAAAATACTTGATTCCAAGACATCAATTCAAGCCATTATAAGACGTTCTAAGTGGTATAAAATGCCACTTATCACACCCCCAAACTTAAATCGATGCTTGTCCTCAAGCGTCATAGACTCAAAAATAAAACAAAAACATGCATGAATGCAATCTATATGAAATGCAGCGATCCCCCTTACTACGACCAAACCAACCAACTTACGACATCTCAACAAATGCAATTAGGCTAATAAAGATCAATCAAATCATGCAACTAACATACAGCCGGAAACGTGGTGTGTGCAGATGCTTAGGAGATATGCTTCGAAACTAGATCAATTATCATAACTCGACTATCTTCAAGGTAATCACATGATTATACGAAGAATAATATTCTAGGCACAAAATGACTTATAACACTTCAAGATTACAACAACTTATTACGGAATTATGCTTTTTATTTAACATAACACACAAATGCTTATTTGACCGTGCAATGAGTGAGGTCCACAAAAGACTTATACAATGGCATCCATGTAGCGAGCGTTAGGTTAGCGGATCCCAGACTATAAAAGCCTTAGGTCACTAGGCACAAAATCCCCTAAGAACTTAATAACTCGAATACCAAAGAGCCCACTCGTGTTCAATTATGCATTAACTCTCTATTTTTCTTTTCTTTTTTTTTAATTAATTTTTTTTCTTTTTTTTATATTTTTTTCAAAATTTCTGAGCAAGTGCGTTTCGCTCCATCTTACTCAACCCTAGACTACTCACATAAAAATACGAGCCAGCTACTAGCCATTTGACACCTAGCCACAATTAGCAATGAATTCCACTTTTTACTCCAATTTTTCTTTTCATGCCTTTTATCACTAAGAACCTATTATAAATTCTAAGCATAATCAACAGATTACCCTTGAAAACCATCAAACCATAACAACAATCTCGTCCTTAAGCATTCTCTAAGACTTAGTGAAATTACAAGTGTTTCTAGCATGCACGTCAACCTACAAGACTCAACATCACTTTAGCGCTATCACTACACTCGCATCAACATCATAAATCAATTGGTAAAGCAACGCAAAAGAAATCAAGGTATATGCATGAGCTACATGACATGATAAATAAAGCTATAAAATAAAATAATAAAAAACTATATGGCAAAAGTGCGTTTATATGAACTAAACTATCATGAATATGCAACTATATGACACACACACAAAATATTCCTTAACTACCACCCCCAAACTTAAAATCTTCACTGTCCCCAGTGAAGGTAGTAGAAAGGAACATAGGGTATACCTACTCGGAGAGATCATTATCATTATCACCCTCAGAGGGTGGAGTATCAGGAGGCGGACATGCAGAGTCCTCACCAAAAACTGGCCACTGGATGTCAGCTCCAAGGCCTCTAAAAGCAGTCCCAAGCGCAAGGGTGAGCTCCTGAGCAAACCTGCTCTACGTCTCGTACATAGCATCCATCCTCCTCGATAGCCTCCTATACTGGGCATCAGCCATCCCAGCACCCTCCTGAGCTCTAGAAGAGCCTGCCTCGCCACGCCCTGGCCTGGCCATGGTAGTACCACGTGCTGGACGCCCTCCTGGAAGACGATAACCCAGCCCATGCTCCTCGGGCTCTCCACCAGTCCACTCTTGCATCGCATTCAGAGTCCCGGAATCAATAGGAGCGGCCGGCAGCTGCAACTGCTCGTGAGACGGCCACTAAATTCCGACTGCTCGGCAAAGCTTTGTAACAGTGGATGCATAAGGGATGTTCATGTGCTTAGCTCCCCTCAAAAACTTCAGAATTCCTTGGTAGATGAACTCACCAAGGTCCAGATAGTACTCCTCATTCAAAATACCCCATAACAACTGTGCTCGCTCAACTGTAACCTCATGTGCTTGTGAAGTAGGAAGAATATTAGCGCAAATAAAGGCATTCCATGCACGGGCATACCTATTCATCGTAATCTCCGGAAAATGGCGATACTCGTTAGTCCCAATTTTGAAAGTCCAAACTGTGCCCGGCCTACAGAGAGTAGCACAAATCAAATCCAAGTCAAAATATTCAACAGTCTTCTCATTCTAATTCTCCTCTATGGGCTTCCTCTGTCGCTGCCCAATCACACGGCGAATCTCCTCAGGGTGATAATCCACCGTCATCCCCCGCACAACAGAAAACCCATTCTTTTTAGCCTTCACGTTCGCATAGAACTCGCGAACAACGCTCATCGGAACTGCCTCCGATGACTCATAAAAAGCAATCCAACCCTTCTCAGCAATCATTGGCAACAACTCACCATCCCTCCCCGATGGTAAGAATCCCCTCTCCTTCAAAATCGGCTTACCCAAAAGCCTAGTATACTCCTCCTCAGCAGCCCTATCAAACAAACGAGGCCTCGCAGCAGTACCCCTCGAAGAATCAACAGTAGGAACAGTGCTGCTGCTATCAATAGTCCTGGATCTCTTGGGTGCCATCGAAACTGAGAAAAAGTGTTTAGGATTTGTGTTTTTGAATATGGGAGAGAGTTTAAGGTTTGAAAGTGTATGGGGAGTATATGGAATAGTTGTATGTATATATAGGGTAGAGATTAGGGTAAAATTTGATTAGGAGTGGGTTTTGAGGGTTAAAAACGTGGGTAATGGGAAGATAATTCGTGGGTAGTGGGGCTGTGTTTTGATTTTTGATTTTTCAGATTTTTTTGGATTTTTATAAGGTTTAAAAAAAATTCTGCCAGTCGGGCCCTGAGCGGTCGCTCAGCAGAGCTGAGCGGGCGCTCAGGGGTCTTCTGGATTTTTTTTTCTTGCCCTGTTTTTCTGATTTTTTTTATGGTTTTGGATAGGTTACTAACTTCTAAGGGTTCCTGTAACAACAAATCATGGGTTGCCTCCCAAGAAGCGCTTCTTTTTCGTCATTAGCTTGACGTAGTGTACCTAATCAAGTTGACAATAAAATGGCACTAACCACTTCACGGTTTGCCGTGTCCCCATAGTAATGCTTCAAATGCTGACCATTAACCTTGAATGCTTGGTCCGGATCATTCTCAAAAATCTCCACCGCTCCATGTGGAAACACAGTTTTGACAATAAAAGGTCCAGACCACCTTGATTTCAACCTTCCAGGAAAAAGTCGGAGACAAGAGTTGAATAAAAGAACTTGTTGCCCCGGCACAAATGACTTAGGATATAGCTTCATGTCGTGCCACATTTTCACTTTTTCCTTGTACATTTTGTTGTTCTCGTACGCTTGGAGTCGAAATTCATCAAGTTCATTTAGCTGAAGCATTTGCTTCTTTCTAGCTGCATCTAGATCCAAGTTCAACTTCTTCAATGCCCAATTGTAAGTCATATGTCATAGCCTATTTGTATATTCGAGGATTCAACTCAACTCAAATAAGAATGTAATAAGTAAATAGTGGATCTACCGTCAAAAGAGATCTCACAGAGTAATATCTGTCAAAGGATTCAGAAACAAGGTTCATCTACAAACTTGAGGAATTAACTCACTGGAAGAAGTTCAAGAAATTGATCATGCCTCAGTGATTTAAATGAAGAGTGTGGATTTAATCAAGTGACAGAGATCTCATCAGAGTATCATTTATAACAAGGATTTAATCTGAAAAAAATCAAAGTATCAAAGTCGAGACATGAAGAAACGTCACGGAAGTTAGTCACTCATGAACCAGACAGTACATCGAGTGTCAACATTGAAGTGGTGGAATTGATTCATAATTGACAGTGATTTTCAGAAGATTTTCAGAAGAATGGTTGCTGCTCAAGATTAGTATTAATTCTCTATTAATTAATTAAGTCATATAATTTAATTAAGAAAATAAATTATATCTGCAAAGATTAATTTATTGATTAATTGAATTAATTGATTAATTAATTCTGAATTAATATTAAGGTTTTTTAGAATTTTAATTGGATTAAAATCTGCATTAAATCAGCAAGACAATTGAAAATGAACTAGCATGACAATCAGGATTGTCATACCGATTGTCATGCCAGGCCATTTTCAATAGTCTCACCGAAAGTTACATTGGAAGAGAATTGTCTTGCTAGTTCAATCAGATTGTCTTGCTAGTACAAACAATTGTCATACCGAAAGTCTCTCCAGTTCAACAGATTGTCTTGCTAGTACAATTGGATTGTCTCACCGATTGTCATTGCAGTTCATTCTATTATGTTGTTTGATTAAAAGAAGCAGAAGCAGAACACAATCAATCATCCAACAAAAAACAGAACCCGAGAACAAAAGAAAAAGAAGCAGAAAAATATTTCATCTCATCTGCAAACTTCAAGATCAGTTTCTAGATTTTAAAGTTAAATCCGATCAACTAGAAATCTTTATCTTGTTCTTGTGTAACAATCTAGCGGATCAAAATCCCTAGAACTTAATCTCAAATTGCGTTTAGCATTTGAATCTTTTTATTACAAAAATAGAAAAAGTTCATGTTGAATTTATTCTAGATTTGTGATAATTAATTTGAGATTAATTCCTTGTAATCGATACAGTTGTTGTAACACCTTTCAAGTTTAATAATATTTTCATTTAACTTGAATTTTGTTTCACATTTTTTTTATTCCGCATTTATTCGATTATTTGGTATTGTTTGTATTCAACCCCCCCTTCTACAAACACATTGGGACCTAACAATTGGTATCAGAGCCTTCTGATTAACGAACAAATCAAGATCCTAGACTTTTGTGATTTTTCAACTCCTTGAATTTTTATTCATTCAAAAATTCATAATGACTTCACAAAAAGTTGGAACCGTTAAAATTCCACAATTTGATAAAGAAAATTATATTATGTGGAAGAAGAAGATGCTCTTGTTTTTACAAGTGGCAAATCCCAAATATTCAAACTTGTTAAAGAACGGGATAAAAACTTCGATGGTTATTGAACCGGAGGTGATAGTAGATGATGTTGTGATCACCAAAGCCAGAACCTATCCTAAAGATCCTGAAGATTTTACTCATGATGAAAAGGAAGAAGCCTCCTTGGATGCCAGCCTTCAATTAATTTTAATTGATTCCCTTGATCCCTTGATGAACAGACATGTGATGAACTGTAAAAATTCCAAACACATGTGGGAAACTATTGAGGTGATCAATGAAGGCACAGAGGAAGTTAGGGAGAACAAGTTGGAGATCCTAACCTCTGAGTATGAATATTTTAAATCAAATCCAGGAGAAGGAATTACTGAAGTGTTTGAGAGGTACAATGCGTTGATCAACAACCTGAACATAAATGGGAAATATTATTCAATCAGGGAGGTCAACAAAAAGTTCCTTTTAACACTGCCAACTCATCTTGAACATAGAATCACTGCCATTAGAGAAGCTAGAGATCTGAGTGAGATTTCTTTGGACATGCTCTATGGAGTGTTAAAAACCTATGAGTTGGAGCAGATTCAACAGAAGGAAGTCTACGGGAAGGATAGAATCGTCAGCATATCTACTGCACTTGTAGCTGAAGGTCAACAACGACAGCAATCTCAACAATTGGAGAAAATGGTACAGTGTTCCAAGGCTGAGGAAAATATGTTAGTAGCAGAATATGATCCTCCTACTACAAATCAATCAAGTGATGATTTTTATTCCTTGGAAGAGCTGGAGCAATTGGAAGAGGAGTCAATGGCCCAAATTGTCAAGAGATTCTCCCATGTCAGATTCAAGAGGAATCCCAAGCTTAAGTACAAGTCCAACTACAACAAATTCCAGAAAGGTGGATCTTCATCCTCTAACACCAGCAATGGTGGATACAAAACAAGGATGGTTGATCGGAGCACCATTAGATGCTATAACTGCAATGAGTTGGGACACTTTGCCACAGAATGTAGGAAGCCAAAGCAAGTAAGAAAGAACTCTGAAAGGGCTTATCTGGCAAAGGGAAGAAGCTGGGATGATACTGACAGTAAAGATGAAGATGAAGGAAATCTTGCTCTTATGGCTATTGATGGAAAAGCTTCATCGTCAAGAATAGAGGTAAAACTTTCTGATGCTGAAATGGTTTATCATCTAAGAGGTAACTTAGATTGTTCACGTCGTGATAATGAACTGTTAAGTTTACAGATCACAGACCTTGAGAAAGAGGTCAATAAATTAAGACTTGTGCACATTAATCAAGACAAATTAAAAGAACATGTATATTTTCTAGAGAATAGAGTTGACTGTTATAGAAAACTCGAAACTATTCTTAAAGACAAGATCACCGGTCTTGAGACTAAGGTTAGAGCCTACTTCAATTCTTGTTCGAAGGCCAAAGAGTTCTATAGTAAGCAATCTGTTAATCAAACATCTGGAATAGGTTATGATTACAATGTTGCTATTGGAGAATTAGGCATAAACTCCCCTCCTCGTGTCTGTGCTAAAGGGAGGGAAGTACCACATGTGCTTAAGGGTGTTGATGAACCCCTCTATAAACCATTAATTGATGAACCATTTGATGCGACCTCTTCTGTTATTCAGGAAGAAATACGTGCTGAAGATCATGCTAATGAGAAGTTTGTTTCCAAGTCAAGTGTGTCAAAAGTTCCAGTCAAAGTTGTGAAAGCAACTGAGACTAACTCAGACACACATGAGTTGGATAACAAAAATGCCATGTCTGCCATGCATAAATTGCCTACTATTAATCACTCTCATAAAGCATGTGGTGTTTCTAATTGTATGTCTTGTGCTTTTAATATGATGTATGCTTATTTTAGTGGTAAGTATGTTTCTAATGATAAGACTACTCCTCGTCAGCATGTGAATAACAAGAAGCATGATAGGTCTAAGACTGCTAGTCCTTCTAAGGCTAGAAAGGAGACATTTGTGCCTAAGCTTAAACAGAAATTTGTTAAGGCTGTTTACAAGGTCAAATATTCAGTCATTGAGAAAGTTGAGACAATTAAAATTAAAAATGTTGTTTTTCCTGACAAAGGACAGTTCTACAAGTATGTCGGGCCCAACCAAGTTTGGGTTCCGAAGAAGGTCTAATCCATTTGTAGTGCAGGGCATTAAACAGGTGTAACCGGTAGTGTGGATTCTTGACAGTGGATCATCAAGACATATGACCGGAGATAGAGCCCTGCTATCAAATGTGGATTGAGAAAGCTGGCCCCCTGGTTACCTTTGGAGATAACAGCAAAGGTTTATCCAAGGGATATGGCTGTTTGCAAGCTGGTAATATTATCTTGAACTTGTAAATAGTTTCTATATTTTTGCTATATCTATATAAGTTTTTGTTTTTATTTTCTGTAATTGTAAATATTGTATAATATATGAAATTGAATGCTGATATCTTGTTGATAGATATTTGGTATTTAATTCATTGATATTTGTTTTTATTATTATTATTTGTATTGTATTATTATTTTTATTTATTTTATTTTATTTTTATTTTTATTTTAAATATTATGCAACATAACAATTAGTATTTAAAGTACTTGACAAGTATCGGTCAATGATATGTTGTTAACATTATGTTGCAAATATTTGTAAGCTTTTGACATGAATGAGAATTACTTAGACTTTACCCTAAGTGATCAATGTTTTATCAAAAACTCATTCATATTAAAAAAAAAACAAAATCAAACTTCTTTCTACATTAGTGATTTCTTATTTCATGTAAAATCTTTTGAAATCACTACTGTACATCATTATCTCTATAGTGCCATATATGTTGTGTTACAGGTTCAGTCTCCAATGACTTTCTTTCATTGACAGTCATGAGGTTGAAAACCCACAACGTCTATCCCAGACTGTAAATACAAACACAAAAACAGAACCAACCAACACTCTCTTACCACTAAATGTAGCATGAATGAGCGTGAGGGAGATAGTGCCTCAGTGCACCACATAAGGAAGGTTCTGTAGTTAACCCAGTAGCTCTGTCTCCTACAAAGATGAGTAGTATTTAAACCGAGACAACTGCTAACCCCCCATACATCTTCTCAAAAAGATGTAATGGCTGAAAAAGCACAAAAATAGTTACTAGATTCATTCTCTCAACAGGATGCGTCTATTGAAATTTGCTTGTCGGCCAGGGTATCCGATGTAGTGTCACCACCTCAAATATAAACAATTCTTGATGCACAAGGAAAGGTTACACACACAAAGGATGAGTTGACGGAAACAAGAGTTTCGACCATTTTAAGGTCAGATTCGATTGTTCAAGGTTCGTTAATGGACCAATTGCCATTACAGGTGTTAGGAGAGGATACTGATCCAAAAGCCATATGTCAGTGGTCAGTGTCTACCTCCCCAGGCTTAAATCCCCTGGATGCATCCGCGGATAGTGGATCTGACATAGGCGCAGATCGGCAACTTGTTGACAATGATTCAGATATTACCTGATGAGTCATAAGGAAATGTCTTCACAGACATTAGAAGGGAACTTTGATCTTTATGCTAAATTCGATGGATCATTGTTTACCTTCCCAGAATTCAAATCTGGAACCCTAAAAGGGAAACTAGCAACTTGTAAATTATGACTCAGATTCATCTGACGAGTTTAACAAGGATGAGGATTTGTGAACTCCCATTGCACCACCTGTGACCTCCTTAAGGATGGCTAAGGTGATTTTCCTTGCAGGTACAGCTGGAATATGGAGCTATGAGAGGAGTGATACACTTGTGAGAAAGAGTGTGAACACGAGTGGAGAGAAGAGTGAAACACATGTGAGGTACACTAAACAGAATCACACACTCACAGTTTGGAAGAAAGAGAAACTACTTGTTATTTCTTTTCCAACCAAGTGGAATATGAGAACTCCTTCAGACGATGACATACATTCCTTCACTAAGGGGGAGATAAAAGCTTAAGTAATAGTTTGGAGGATTCCTCAACTAAGGGGGAGAATACACTACACCACACCATTGTTTTTTGTAACTGCGGATCCTATTGTACGGGAGAGGTGGTAAACACAAGGTGATTTTCTAGTAAGGGAAGAAGCTGTTTTCAAAAGGGGAGTACCATTGGCTTTTATCTGCGGATCCTATTGTACGGGAGAGGTGGTAAACGAAGGTGATCTTCTTTAATCAGTGTATTCTCGTAGGGAGAGAAGCAAGAGAGATATGGGCTTCTCAACAGGAAATGTGGTTGTACAAATGAAGATGGAACTACTTGAAGATATGTTCAGTCTAGAGGAACATCTACTTGGAATCTGGAAAATGTTAAATGTCTTCCAGAAACTTTTCTACTATTTACTTTGCATTTCAGTTTATATCTTTTTCTTATTTTTTAGTTGAGTTATCCTCTAGGTATTTGTGTGTTATTGTCTAACAAACAAATAGGGGGAGATTGTAAGTCATATGTCATAGCCTATTTGTATATTCGAGGATTCAACTCAACTCAAATAAGAATGTAATAAGTAAATAGTGGATCTACCGTCAAAAGAGATCTCACAGAGTAATATCTGTCAAAGGATTCAGAAACAAGGTTCATCTACAAACTTGAGGAATTAACTCACTGGAAGAAGTTCAAGAAATTGATCATGCCTCAGTGATATAAATCAAGAGTGTGGATTTAATCAAGTGACAGAGATCTCATCAGAGTATCATTAATTACAAGGATTTAATCTGAAGAAAATCAAAGTATCAAAGTCGAGACATGAAGAAACATCACGGAAGTTAGTCACTCATGAACCAGACAGTACATCGAGTGTCAACATTGAAGTGGTGGAATTGATTCATAATTGACAGTGATTTTCAGAAGATTTTCAGAAGAATGGTTGCTGCTCAAGATTAGTATTAATTCTCTATTAATTAATTAAGTCATATAATTTAATTAAGAAAATAAATTACATCTGCAAAGATTAATTTATTGATTAATTGAATTAATTGATTAATTAATTCTGAATTAATATTAAGGTTTTTTAGAATTTTAATTGGATTAAAATCTGCATTAAATCAGCAAGACAATTGAAAATGAACTAGCATGACAATCAGGATTGTCATACCGATTGTCATGCCAGGCCATTTTCAATAGTCTCACCGAAAGTTACATTGGAAGAGAATTGTCTTGCTAGTTCAATCAGATTGTCTTGCTAGTACAAATAATTGTCATACCGAAAGTCTCTCCAGTTCAACAGATTGTCTTGCTAGTACAATTGGATTGTCTCACCGATTGTCAATGCAGTTCATTCTATTCTGTTGTTTGATTAAAAGAAGCAGAAGCAGAACCCAATCAATCATCCAACAAAAAACAGAACCCGAGAATAAAAGAAAAAGAAGCAGAAAAATATTTCATCTCATCTGCAAACTTCAAGATCAATTTCTAGATTGTAAAGTTAAATCCAATCAACTAGAAATCTTTATCTTGTTCTTGTGTAACAATCCAGCGGATCAAAATCCCTAGAACTTAATCTCAAATTGCGTTTAGCATTTGAATCTTTTTATTACAAAAATAGAAAAAGTTCATGTTGAATTTATTCTAGATTTGTGATAATTAATTTGAGATTAATTCCTTGTAATCCATACAGTTGTTGTAACACCTTTCAAGTTTAATAATATTTTTATTTAACTTGAATTTTGTTTCACATTTTTTTTTATTCCGCATTTATTCGATTATTTGGTATTGTTTGTATTCAACCCCCCCTTCTACAAACACATTGGGACCTAACACCAATAGGCCTTATGCTCAAGCTCCGCAGGTAAATGACATCCCTTACCATATACAAGTTAAAACGGGGACATCCCAAGTGGAGTCTTGAATGCTGTTCTGTAAGCCCAAATAGCTTCATCGAGCTTTAAAGAACCAATCCTTCCTTGACGGACAAACAACCTTCTCCCAAATGCGCTTCATCTCTCTATTAGACACTTTCGCTTGACCATTCGTTTACGGATGATAGGCAGTAGCAACACGATGATTCACATTGTAGCGCTACATCATAGAAGTGAACTTACGGTTGCAGAAATGCGACCCTTCATCACTTCTGATTACTCGTGGCGTTCCAAACCTTGTGAAAATCTGCTTATGAAGAAAATTCAACACTACCTTTGCATCATTCGTTGGCAGAGCTTTGAATTCTACCCATTTTGAGACATAATCGACTGCCATCAAGATGTACTGATTATTGCAGGATTAGACAAATGGCCCCATGAAATTGATTCCCCAAACATCAAAGACCTCGACTTCAAGCATCACATTTAACGGCATCTCATCCTTCCTCGTAAGATTTCCCACTATTTGGAAACGATCACACCTTAAAACGAACTGATGAGCATCCTTAAACATAGTAGGCCAGAAAAAACCTGCTTGCAAAATACGAGCTGCCGTCTTGTCACCACCATAATGTCCACCATAAACTATGGAGTGGCAGTCTCGTAATATCCCCTCCGTCTCACAGAATGGGATACATCTCCTGATGATCTGGTCAGCTCCCTGTTTAAACAAATACGGTTCATGTAATAACCCCAATTTTTGGGAAATTTTAGAAACTCTTATGAATAGTGTTTTTTGCTGAATGAGAAAACTTTTCATGCCACACTATGTAGGGGTTCTGATATGGATATTCTGAGATTTTATTAGTACTTTATATGGGATATAAGTGTATGTAAAGATCGTCAGAATCCAAATCCGAACACTTTGATTTTTTCCGGAAATACACTAGATACGGAAAGATTTGAGAAAAAGGTAATATGATAAAAAGGATTTAAATTAAAGGATTATAGGAGAGGATCATAAAAGGAATATAATATATTGAGAAAGGTTAAGGGAACCTAAGTAATAAGATCCCGGGTATGATCCTTCAAACGATAAACGAAAACGAAAGTTAAGCGAACCGTATAACAGATCAGCGGTCATTAGGCAAACAATTAGGAAGTTAATCAAAGGGATTAGAGAGGATGATGTCACCCAACCAATGAGAAGAGGACAAGGAGGGGAGGATGACATCATGAGGATGACACAAGCATGACATGGGAAGGAAGGAGATGTGGTGGCTTTTTAACCACACAAAATCAAGGGCAACTAGGTAATTTACTAAAACAAACACAAAAATCAAACCAACCAAGCCAAGCAAAACATTTTTCATCAAAATCAAAAAGAAACCAAGGCATTGTTCTTCATGCTCTCGGCCAAAACAGAACCAGAATACTAAAACTGCTGTATCTCCTTCATTTCTCACTCAAATATTGTGTTCTATAGCTCATTGGAAAGGTATTGAGATGGCCTACAACTCTTATTCACAAGTCTCATCCAAATAATCATGGTAAGACTCTCATTTTTACAGTTCTTTAAATCGGACTTTTAGAAACTTCAAAGCCTAACTTTGTGTTCTTGATTTCTTTGGAAAGATCAAGCTTGTAGGAGGCTCCCTAAGGCTTCCTAGCAACTTAACACCTCCCAAGGAAGGTATAAACTTCAAACCCTAGCCTTTACTTTATTTGTTAGTAAGTTTAATGGTTGGTGTTGTGAAATGAGAAGCATGGATTGTGATTATTAGTAGTTTGGTTTGATTTGGAAGTGTTTTTGGTAATTGAAGCTTGATTATAGTTCATAGGTCATGATTGTGGTTGTTTGAGTTGAAAACCTTGGAGATTATGGACTGATGTGGTATGGTTTAGGTGAAGTTTTGTTGTATTGATGGTTATGAGTTGGTTGGTGGTTAATTGGAGTAGTTTAAACATTGGTAATCGCGTAAACATAGCCGTCGTAACGTCCGATTTTCTTTGGACTGTTTTTGTGCATAACATTAGGACCCGAGAACCCCCTGCTAGATTATGACCACTGCCATGTTTAGATAGCTCATGTTACGAGCTTCGTTTTGATATGTAGTTCGTTCGATTCCGATGCACGGTTTAGGAGAAACGACCGTTTCAAGTAACGGCGTTTCACGAACGAAACTTTTCCCCTCGCCTTACTTTGAAACATAGGTTAAAGACCAAAAAGGGTTAATTAATGCATGAAACATTTATGGTAAGTGTGTTAGGCAGTTGGTAAGACACTCGCGAAGGAATCGCCTTAAAACTCATAAAGGTTAAATTATTAAAAATGGTGGAGCCGAGGGTACTCGAGTGACTTAAGAGAATCAGTAAGCGCAAAACGAGCGTTAGAGTCTGAGTTGGTTAGAGTATAGATTTACAAGTGACTTTGGTTTAATTCCAACTTACTTGTTGTGTATAGGTTACCAGACTCGTCCCGAGCCATTCGTAACCCCCAGTCGCTCAGGCAAGTTTTCTACCCGTTATAACTGTTGTTGTGATGAATATATGTATTTGCATTATCTTGCGATAGATGCATGTTGGTTAATTAGCAAATGATGCGATATATTGGAGCATGCTGATATGGTATATATGCATGTCTGTTTCGTAATCTGGTTATCTATCTGTTGATTTCAATGCTTATAGTTGCATAATACCTATGCTAGAAATAAGCAAGTAGTTGCGTATACCCTTAGTATAGGGGATAAAAGGTGAACATATTTCTAAACCGGGAGTCGATGTTCCCGAGTATATTATATATATATATATATTTATATAAATATGGATATAGTTTTTAAAACTATGGATCGAATAAGGTTTATTCGATACCTTTATTTTACTTAATTGAATATTAATTTGAGTATTCATTCGAGGGCTTATGACTCAGTTTATTTTATTATTTGAATATTATTTGAATATTCATTCGAGGGCTTATGACTCAGTTTATATTATTATTGAATATTACTTGGATATTCATTTGAGGATGTATGAC
This sequence comes from Apium graveolens, assembly GCF_009905375.1. Lineage (NCBI taxonomy): Eukaryota > Viridiplantae > Streptophyta > Magnoliopsida > Apiales > Apiaceae > Apium > Apium graveolens. Next base: position 75,172,294 of record NC_133655.1, read on the forward strand.
TCCTTTATTTTATGAATATTATTTATAGTATTCATTCGAGGTATTATGACTCCGCTTATTACTTAATAATATTCTTTATTGTATTAAAGAATAAGGTGTCGATAATCAAACTTACTTTTGATTATTCAAATAAAGATATTACTTTCGTATAAGTATATCTTTGATTATTTGCTATTCATTTCAAGTATAAGTTTTAATACTTCTACTTCAATTATTTTATAAAGATTATTCTTTATGGGAATATTATTTAAATAATAATATTCAGACATATTCTAAATATTCTGGGGACTGATTTACTTCATTAAATCAGCTTCACTCCAAACATTCTTAAAAATGTTTTGCGAATCTTCAAAATGATTTTTTTTTAAAAGTTAGAGCGGATCCCAAAACTCATTTTTATATTTAAGATCCTCCTTTCGAAGGGGATTTAAATACTCGCTCAAAACCTGAGGGATCCGGCTCTATGGTGTGTTTTATATTCGCAACAAGGTTGTTGTTTTGTTAAATGAATCGATTACTTACCCAACACTCGGGAAGTAAAATTCTTGGAACAAGTTAATCCATTAACAGGCATCGCCTGGGAAATATCGGTGAGTTCTCATTTCCAACTAGATACGACTTCTTGGTGGAGCCGTATCAACAAGTTTCTACTTGGGGAAAGGGGGAACGAGCTTTACGTTTCAGAGTCATGGATTTCATCTGAACTAGGAGTGGCGTAAGTGGCCGAGTAGCGCCGGCCCAGCCTTATTATATTGGCCCAAATGGCCTGGAAGTTCCGCTAAGGCGGTCCATTCCTTAGGAGTTCAGTGTTCGGTTGACAAGTAAATCCGACAGGTTCTCCTCTACATGTAGAAAATGGTGGGGTTGTACTACTACGACTGATCATCGTAAGTGGTCTTCCTGGCGCGGCAAACTCCCGTCATGAGTTCATCATCCAATTGGATAATTTCTGCAACACTACCCAGAGCACTTCGATAGAAAGGCTACGGTTGGGCGATTGTTGAGTGTTGGCAGGGTCAAGTTTTCAAAATAATGTTTACATCAAATGAAGTATCTCGTAACTTCATTTTATTTTGATAATATTTTAAAGATTTAATCTATTCAAATCTTGCCTTATAGTCTCATCTATGTGATGAACTTTTGAAGCTAATTATAACTTGAACGGTGGTAGTTCAAGTAGTATTTGGGAAAGATATAAGTATATTGGGGTATCTTGTAACTTCATCTTTTAAACTTATATCTAATTAATAATTGTCTTATGAATGACAAAGATTTTCAGAAAAACGTTGAGACAAGGTTAGATATATGAGATCACCTTGCAACGATATTTTTTTTTATACAGTTATACACCGGGACTTTGTGTATATTGTGCATGGAAGAGGACTTCCAATATTTTGAAAAGTATATATGTATATATATATATATATACTGAATATTTTGTGACTTCATCGCATTAAGATATCAACTTGGTTCATTTCTTTTGACCAAGACTTTCATGAGTACTAAGAGAAGGCTCATATACTATTAATCATTATACATATTATTTTGGTGGGCTTACTGCTCACCCTTGCTTTCTTCTTTCATCACACAACATCAGATAGACAAGATGAACCGGACCAAGCTCCCGATTCGCAAGAGGTTAGGAGACGTTCCGCAGTTTTCTAGAAGCACTGATGCCGCCATAGCTGAGGTAGGAACTACCAATAGGCTAGGCTTTCAACTTTTGATGTATCAGATTATGTATATTTATGAATTGTAATAATGGCAAAGAAATGTAAATTTATTCAGAAACCTGTTTAAGGTGTATTGGCATATAATTGTGGAATAAAACGACTTGTGATTATTTTTGGATATTCATCTCTGAGACTATAACTTGTGGTGTGTGTGTTTATTGTGGGGTCACAGTACAGAGTAGTTGATTATTTATTAAGATTGGGTGTTGTTAAGGGAAATGGAACTCGTGACAACCCGGATCCCCGACCCCGGATTTGGGGGTGTTACAGAAATGGTATCAGAGCTAAGCGTTATAAACCTCAGAGATGATGGGACGTTAAGATAATAAGTTCACTAAGATAATAAGAACTCTTGCCAAGTTCATAGTCGGACTACCTAACGTAGAACTGACAGTTAAAACCCTTATGGGAACCCTTATAAATGTAGCGATAGAAGTGTAGTTCGTTATCGTATATGGTAGCGGGACTCCGAACCCTGAAGTTGAGGAACATCAACGCGATGATGTTTTATTACTAATTGGAGATCAGATTGTGGATCCAATAGAGCGTCCTAATGCAGGACCGGATGATGTTGATATTGAGGATGTAGCGGTTGAGGATGTTGTCCTAGAAGGGATAGTTGCTGAGGAGGATCCCATGGAGGATCCTGACGAGATTGGATAAAAGACCACTGATGAATTGATGACCCTGGTTGGGTCGACTACCAGAGGTAGGATTGGCCGGTCACTACCGGAGGTTCGTTCAAGTTTGTAAAGATAGTAACCCCTTTAACACGGCTTACTCGTAAGACTGAGAAGTTTGAATGGACAGAGAAATGCGAGAACAGCTTTCAAGAACTGAAGCAGAGGTTGGTGATGGCCCCTATGCTGGCATTGTCGGATGGAAAAGGAGATTTTGTGAAGTGTAGTGACGCTTCGCACAAGGGCTTAGGGTGCGTGCTTATGCAGCACGGTAAGGTAATCGCGTACATGTCAAGACAATTAAGGTAATATGAAATTCGATATCCCCGCCCATGAGCTTAGGCTCGTGGCAATAGTTTTACCCTAAATATTGGAGGCACTACTTGTATGGAGAGAAGTGCGAGAATTACCTAAGCCATAAGTACTCTAGTACGTTTTCACGTAGAAAGAGCTCAACATACGCCAGAGGAGGCGGTTAGAGCTAATCAAGAATTATGATTGGGAGATTCTTTATCATTCGGGGAAAGCCAATATGGTGGCTGATGCCCTTAGTAAAAAGGAGAGACTCAAGATGATAATGTCTTTTGGAGAGTTTATAAGAGATTTTGAGAAAATGGAAATAGTAGTGAAGGTAACCGGAGCCGGTACCGAAAAGCTGTTTGAGATAGCAATACAGCCCGAAGTATTGGAAAAGAACATATTGTGCCAGTAAAAGTGATGAATGAAGGCAGAGAGCCAACAAATATGTATGAGATTAATACCGAGAGAGATGATAAGGGAATAATGAGGTATTCCTATAGAATTTGGGTTCCAAAGGTTTAAGAGCTTAAAGATGAAATCTTAGATGAAAGCTAGTTTGAGGAATAAGAGTTAGAGCAAACCCTGAACGTGATAGTCAGGGAGGTTGCCACCAAGACAAAAGGAACCCATAACATGATGAAGTGGAAAATGAGGATTTAAATTATGTAAGATGACCCCAATTATGGGGAGTAGGAAGAAATATTTAGACTGAGGAAACAAAAGTCGAGTAAGGACAGGAGACCCGAGATGGTACCCCTATACGGAAATTCATGGACCTGTCTAAAGAGAACTTAGACTATTATCCCCAACCACCACCCTGAGGAGACAGTGCGGTGGGAAATTCTTTCATGACCTTTAAGTCGCTAAGCTCTCAGAGTTCCAAGGAACAAGCTGACCCAGTCGAGGCAAGAGCCTGGCTAAAGGAAATAGATGAATCATTTGAGATTCTAAATGATTGACGAACCACAAAAGACTGTTTTGTCACTTACCCTCCTAAGAGAGAGACCACCCGCTGGTGAAAGGCCAAGGAAGGCACGGAGCAAGAGATTATAATAAACTGATTTAAGTTCAGTCAATTGTTTTCAGGAAAGTACTTCCCAAGGTTATGGAGATAGTGTAAAAGCTTAAGAGCCAGAACAAAGGCAGACGAGTATGATGAATTATGAATTTAAGTTGTAAAAGTTATCAAGATTCGTTCTGAAGACACGAATCCAGAATGACGGGATGTTTGAAATCAATGCTTATGTTGTGTTGGTTCATGAAATAACGATAAGAGAAAGGAATACAAAGGCAAGAGAGTTTGAGGAATGATAAGGGAGTTGGGTATGAGGAAACCCTAAAGACTCGTAGAAATAGAAATAGAAAAGTAGGTAATCGTCCGGATGAGAGTGATTCACCATGAGTTAAATTGATGGTTGAAGGTATAAGAGATACATATATTTTATCCCCTGTAAGTTGGGAAGATTCGAGGAAACCTTGAGATAATTCGAAGGATAAATAATGAGACGCGGATAGACTGAGGAGACAAGAAAGTAAGAAATTAAGAAAATTGGGTGAAGGAAGTGACCTTCAAGAAGGTAAAGTGTAAGACCGGTGGCATGATACCCAGAAAGGGAGACGCCAGATATGAAAGATATCCCAACATTGAGATGACTGTTGAGATAAACAACAAAAGTAAATAAGGAATTATTAAGAAGAAGTTCACGTTGAACATGACCAATATCTTCCAGAACATCCATGTTATCATTACCAAATCAAGAAAGAAAAGTGGATGACCATTGTTATCTTTTGGAGGCCATATGGATTGACCTCAATTTGAATAAGGATGCTATTATGAAGTTAGGTATAGACTATCGAGGTGGGAATGATTGAATAAGACACCCTTATCAGGGATATATGACTTGATTTATCCATGGAAGGATGTAGGTACCTTTTAAAGGTGGAATTAAGGATAGAACATCGGTAACTTAAAATGAATCCTAGGGGAATGCATAAAGGTTGGAATTTCACCCTTAATAGGGACAGTATGAGTTTTGACAGTATGATTTGGAAAGGGTTAATGTAGCAACAACCTTTAAGAATCAGTGGAGAAATTTTTCAGAAGTATATAGACAATGGTTCTAGTAATAGTAAATGGTATCTTGATATGCCCTGTATCTAGGGAATACAGGAGGAACGATTGAAGGATAACCTTAGAGGTTTTACAAGGAGAAAGGTAATATTCAAAATTTTCAAGAATAGAAATGTTGATAAAGGAAATATGACGTAATTATAATATTGCCAAGTGGGGCACGTGTTAAACCACGAGAAAGTATGGATCGAACCAGTAATGGTCGAAATTATTCAGGGCAATTAGGACTTAAGATAAAAGATGTTCTAATTATGATTGAGAGTCAGTCATGACAGTGATTAACCTCTAAAGACTGAGGCAATAACTTATGGAAAAATGGTGATTTTTTTTTACTCATCAGATTTTAAGGAAAGCATTTTCACATAAGCTGTGATTGAAATAAGGTAGAAAATTTATTTGGAGATGGTTAAAGTGACATTGACTGTAAGGAAATTTTACTATCAGGAAAGGCCAAAGAGGTGGCCGACACTTTAAAGGTAAGAGGATAATTATAGGCGCTTGTGCCAAAAGAATACAGTGATGATGGTTAAAACTGTGAAGGTTGTATTATGGTTTGGAAGATTGACATTCCTTCTGATGACTGTGCAATACCCAACCGTAATAGTAGTTGGTAAAGGTTTAATTCGTGTAATCGCCATGAGCGGGCTATCTATCTTAGGAGGTCCTATCTTGAGATAAGCCAGGACCATGTTTCAAAAAGGACTAGACGAACCTTTGAGTTAAGTCTTCTATTTAAGGCATATGATTAAGAATGGTATTAACCTGCTATCGTTGCTTTGATTGAAACTCTTCTGCAATTTTATCTACTTCATGTCATGAAAGTACGTCAGAGTTTGGAGTGTTCTTCATGAATTGTGATTGGTGGTTATGTTAACTCCTTAGGAGAATTAGATACGAGATGTATGGACTCCGTATGGTTAGCTATTAAGACTTCATGGAAAATGAATGACTACAGTAGGTCAGTGGTGGACCATAGTAAGGCAGCAATGATTCTGCGAGTAATGAGCTGATTATAACCGTGAGAGTTGTATTGGAATGGGTGTTGAGATTGAGTACCACTAATCGGGTCGTGGTAGTGTATAAGTTATCATTGATAGACTAATTAAGTAGAGTATCTACCTAGTGAATTATTATTCTTTCTTATCAATAGAGAGTCGTATTATTATACGAGGAAGGTTGCGGTGCAAGCATAGAATTCTAGTAACGATGATGTATAGAATGAGATCCCAGATTCGATTTTCGATGTCGAGGGAGTTTCGAAGGTGATTGTGTATAAGCTCGAGGAAGAGCATGGGTCCATAGAATGATGGACGGAATAGCAAAAATATTTAGGCATGTGAAATAGGATGCTATAATACTTGATGTTGATATAAATACATATTGTTTTGTTCTCCTATGACAAACCTCTATAGTTCAGAGGTAGGTTCCAAGCCAGATATTTTGTGGCAGTATATTTTTTTTATATATATACAATTCTCTTCAGTTCGTTCTTTTCTCTTCTTTTCATTTCATGTAAGTTGAGAAGAACAACCCTTCCAGAAGGGGAGGTATTCCCGAATGACTGTCTATCTGTGTGATAGAAGCCTAGTAGGATACCAACTATTGTTTAATTGCTTGTCAAGTACTAAAGGCTGGCCACCTTCTGTACTAACTATGCGAGATAACAAGTGTTCATGATCATAGTGATCTCTCAACAAATTCCTTTACTTCTATATGATTGATCAAACTTTGGGAAATAGAAACAGCTGAAAAAGGAGTAATAAAGTTGTGGTAGTATTCGGAATGGAAACACATTCGTGATACTAAGGTTGACGTGGTTATTAAAAGGTTATAGAACGCTAACGAGCAAAAGTATAACTAGTATAATATTAGGAACGGAAGATAGTAGCGACTACAAACTGGGAAAAAGGATGGGTAGTGAGAAGCAAAAGCTCTAATGCTAAAAGCTATAATGAGAGTCTGTGCAATAGACTTGAAAGAAATTGGAATGATCACTTAACACGGTTGAGTTTTCTTACGACAATAGATCATATGTCAGTATTGAGGTATCGCCTTATGAGATCCTTGAGGGAAGACAATGTCGATCTCCCTTATGTTAGGATGAAGTTGTAGAGCGCAAGATGCTCGGACCCGCAGTAGTCCAAAGGACCAAGGATATGATAGATCTAATCAGAGGACGGCTGGTAGTAGCCCAAGATGGACATGATAAGTATGTTGATTTGACACGAAAGGAAAAAGAGTATAAAATAGGGGGCCTAGTAATGTTATAGGTATCCCCTTGGAAACCCTTGAAAAAGGATTGATGAGGTTCGGAAAGAAAGGAAAGCTAAGTCTACAATTTGTTGGACCCTTGGATATATTAAGACGTTTGGGAAGTTAGCATATGAGCTAGCCCTACCCCCGAACCTGTAGCAAGTTCATAACGTGTTCCACGTATCAATGTTAAGGAAGTGTAATTCGGATGCCAGACAAATAGGGGCATATGAGCGCATAGACATGCAACCAGACGTAACCTATATGGAGCAACCAGGAAGGGTATAGAGTAAAAAGGAACGAGTGCTTAGGAGAAGGGTTATCAAACTAGTAAGAGTTTGATGGTAGAACCACAATGTGGGAAAATTTACTCGAGAGTTAGAAAGTGCAATGCTAAGAGAGTATCCCTATTCATTTTCTATCTGATTCCGGGACGGAATCCTTTTAAGGAGGGGAGACTGTAATAACCCCAATTTTTGGGAAATTTTAGAAACTCTTATGAATAGTGTTTTTTGCTGAATGAGAAAACTTTTCATGCCACACTATGTAGGGGTTCTGATATGGATATTCTGAGATTTTATTAGTACTTTATATGGGATATAAGTGTATGTAAAGATCGTCAGAATCCAAATCCGAACACTTTGATTTTTTCCGGAAATACACTAGATACGGAAAGATTTGAGAAAAAGGTAACAGGATAAAAAGGATTTAAATTAAAGGATTATAGGAGAGGATCATAAAAGGAATATAATATATTGAGAAAGGTTAAGGGAACCTAAGTAATAAGATCCCGGGTATGATCCTTCAAACGATAAACGAAAACGAAAGTTAAGCGAACCGTATAACAGATCAGCGGTCATTAGGCAAACAATTAGGAAGTTAATCAAAGGGATTAGAGAGGATGATGTCACCCAACCAATGAGAAGAGGACAAGGAGGGGAGGATGACATCATGAGGATGACACAAGCATGACATGGGAAGGAAGGAGATGTGGTGGCTTTTTAACCACACAAAATCAAGGGCAACTAGGTAATTTACTAAAACAAACACAAAAATCAAACCAACCAAGCCAAGCAAATCATTTTTCATTAAAATCAAAAAGAAACCAAGGCATTGTTCTTCATGCTCTCGGCCAAAACAGAACCAGAACACTAAAACTGTTGTATCTCCTTCATTTCTCACTCAAATATTGTGTTCTATAGCTCATTGGAAAGGTATTGAGATGGCCTACAACTCTTATTCACAAGTCTCATCCAAATAATCATGGTAAGACTCTCATTTTTACAGTTCTTTAAATCGGACTTTTAGAAACTTCAAAGCCTAACTTTGTGTTCTTGATTTCTTTGGAAAGATCAAGCTTGTAGGAGGCTCCCTAAGGCTTCCTAGCAACTTAACACCTCCCAAGGAAGGTATAAACTTCAAACCCTAGCCTTTACTTTATTTGTTAGTAAGTTTAATGGTTGGTGTTGTGAAATGAGAAGCATGGATTGTGATTATTAGTAGTTTGGTTTGATTTGGAAGTGTTTTTGGTAATTGAAGCTTGATTATAGTTCATAGGTCGTGATTGTGGTTGTTTGAGTTGAAAACCTTGGAGATTATGGACTGATGTGGTATGGTTTAGGTGAAGTTTTGTTGTATTGATGGTTATGAGTTGGTTGGTGGTTAATTGGAGTAGTTTAAACATTGGTAATCGCGTAAACATAGCCGTCGTAACGTCCGATTTTCTTTGGACTGTTTTTGTGCATAACATTAGGACCCGAGAACCCCCTGCTAGATTATGACCACTGCCATGTTTAGATAGCTCATGTTACGAGCTTCGTTTTGATATGTAGTTCGTTCGATTCCGATGCACGGTTTAGGAGAAACGACCGTTTCAAGTAACGGCGTTTCACGAACGAAACTTTTCCCCTCGCCTTACTTTGAAACATAGGTTAAAGACCAAAAAGGGTTAATTAATGCATGAAACATTTATGGTAAGTGTGTTAGGCAGTTGGTAAGACACTCGCGAAGGAATCGCCTTAAAACTCGTAAAGGTTAAATTATTAAAAATGGTGGAGCCGAGGGTACTCGAGTGACTTAAGAGAATCAGTAAGCGCAAAACGAGCGTTAGAGTCTGAGTTGGTTAGAGTATAGATTTACAAGTGAATTTGGTTTAATTCCAACTTACTTGTTGTGTATAGGTTACCAGACTCGTCCCGAGCCATTCGTAACCCCCAGTCGCTCAGGCAAGTTTTCTACCCGTTATAACTGTTGTTGTGATGAATATATGTATTTGCATTATCTTGCGATAGATGCATGTTGGTTAATTAGCAAATGATGCGATATATTGGAGCATGCTGATATGGTATATATGCATGTCTGTTTCGTAATCTGGTTATCTATCTGTTGATTTCAATGCTTATAGTTGCATAATACCTATGCTAGAAATAAGCAAGTAGTTGCGTATACCCTTAGTATAGGGGATAAAAGGTGAACATATTTCTAAACCGGGAGTCGATGTTCCCGAGTATATTATATATATATATATATATATTTATATATATATGGATATAGTTTTTAAAACTATGGATCGAATAAGGTTTATTCGATACCTTTATTTTACTTAATTGAATATTAATTTGAGTATTCATTCGAGGGCTTATGACTCAGTTTATTTTATTATTTGAATATTATTTGAATATTCATTTGAGGGCTTATGACTCAGTTTATATTATTATTGAATATTACTTGGATATTCATTTGAGGATGTATGACTCCTTTATTTTATGAATATTATTTATAGTATTCATTCAAGGTATTATGACTCCGCTTATTACTTAATAATATTCTTTATTGTATTAAAGAATAAGGTTTCGATAATCAAACTTACTTTTGATTATTCAAATAAAGATATTACTTTCGTATAAGTATATTTTTGATTATTTGCTATTCATTTCAAGTATAAGTTTTAATACTTCTACTTCAATTATTTTATAAAGATTATTCTTTATGGGAATATTATTTAAATAATAATATTCAGACATATTCTAAATATTCTGGGGACTGATTTACTTCATTAAATCAGCTTCACTCCAAACATTCTTAAAAATGTTTTGCGAATCTTCAAAATGATTTTTTTAAAAGTTAGAGCGGATCCCAAAACTCATTTTTATATTTAAGATCCTCCTTTCGAAGGGGATTTAAATACTCGCTCAAAACCTGAGGGATCCGGCTCTATGGTGTGTTTTATATTCGCAACAAGGTTGTTGTTTTGTTAAATGAATCGATTACTTACCCAACACTCGGGAAGTAAAATTCTTGGAACAAGTTAATCCATTAACAGGCATCGCCTGGGAAATATCGGTGAGTTCTCATTTCCAACTAGATACGACTTCTTGGTGGAGCCGTATCAACAAGTTTCTACTTGGGGAAAGGGGGAACGAGCTTTACGTTTCAGAGTCATGGATTTCATCTGAACTAGGAGTGGCGTAAGTGGCCGAGTAGCGCCGGCCCAGCCTTATTATATTGGCCCAAATGGCCTGGAAGTTCCGCTAAGGCGGTCCATTCCTTAGGAGTTCAGTGTTCGGTTGACAAGTAAATCCGACAGGTTCTCCTCTACATGTAGAAAATGGTGGGGTTGTACTACTACGACTGATCATCGTAAGTGGTCTTCCTGGCACGGCAAACTCCCGTAATGAGTTCATCATCCAATTGGATAATTTCTGCAACACTACCCAGAGCACTTCGATAGAAAGGCTACGGTTGGGCGATTGTTGAGTGTTGGCAGGGTCAAGTTTTGAAAATAATGTTTACATCAAATGAAGTATCTCGTAACTTCATTTTATTTTGATAATATTTTAAAGATTTAATCTATTCAAATCTTGCCTTATAGTCTCATCTATGTGATGAACTTTTGAAGCTAATTATAACTTGAACGGTGGTAGTTCAAGTAGTATTTGGGAAAGATATAAGTATATTGGGGTATCTTGTAACTTCATCTTTTAAACTTATATCTAATTAATAATTGTCTTATGAATGACAAAGATTTTCAGAAAAACGTTGAGACAAGGTTAGATATATGAGATCACCTTGCAACGATATTTTTTTTTATACAGTTATACACTGGGACTTTGTGTATATTGTGCATGGAAGAGGACTTCCAATATTTTGAAAAGTATATATGTATATATATATATACTGAATATTTTGCGACTTCATCGCATTAAGATATCAACTTGGTTCATTTCTTTTGACCAAGACTTTCATGAGTACTAAGAGAAGGCTCATATACTATTAATCATTATACATATTATTTTGGTGGGCTTACTGCTCACCCTTGCTTTCTTCTTTCATCACACAACATCAGATAGACAAGATGAACCGGACCAAGCTCCCGATTCGCAAGAGGTTAGGAGACGTTCCGCAGTTTTCTAGAAGCACTGATGCCGCCATAGCTGAGGTAGGAACTACCAATAGGCTAGGCTTTCAACTTTTGATGTATCAGATTATGTATATTTATGAATTGTAATAATGGCAAAGAAATGTAAATTTATTCAGAAACCTGTTTAAGGTGTATTGGCATATAATTGTGGAATAAAACGACTTGTGATTATTTTTGGATATTCATCTCTGAGACTATAGCTTGTGGTGTGTGTGTTTATTGTGGGGTCACAGTACAGAGTAGTTGATTATTTATTAAGATTGGGTGTTGTTAAGGGAAATGGAACTCGTGACAACCCGGATCCCCGACCCCGGATTTGGGGGTGTTACAGTTCATCCCATATATACCACTTCACCTCATACAGAAACTTCTTATTTTGAGCTGTATTCATATTAGGAGGCATTATACTGCTGACAAGATAATTCACAATATCTGCGAACCATGGCTCTTTCTCCTGAACTGCGAATAACTGCTCATCTAGAAAAGATTCGTTGATCAATGTCTTATCATATGAAGTAGACGCGGGATTCTCCAATCTAGAGAGATTGTCAGCTACTTGATTTTCAGTACCTTTTCGATCCTTGATCTCTAACTCAAATTCCTGTAGCAAGAGCACCTAACGAATGAGTCTAGGTTTCGAATCCTTCTTGGAAACCAAATAGCGAATGACCGCATGATCAGTGAACACTATCACCTTTATCCCAAGCAAATAAGATCGAAATTTTTCGAAACCAAAGACTATAGCCAAGAGCTCCTTTTCAGTAGTGGTGTAGTTCATTTGAGCTCCATTTAAAGCCTTACTAGCATAGTAGACCACGTGAAAGAGATTATTCTTGCGCTGCCCAAGAACTGCACCCACCACATAATCACTCGCATCACACATCATCTCAAAAGGCTCTGTCCAATCAGGTGCCGTAATAACTGGTGTAGTTATCAAACTTTTCTTGAGCATCTTGAATGCTCAAGCATTCATCATCAAATTTGAAATGCACATCCTTCTCAAGCAAGTTGCACAACGGCTTAGATATCTTCGAAAAGTCCTTAATGAAATGCCGATAAAAACCCGCATGACCAAGAAAACTACGGATTCCTTTCATAGAAATAGGTGGTGGAAGATTTTCAATGACTCCCACCTTGGCTTTGTCCACCTCAAGACCCTTGCAAGAGACCTTATGCCCAAGAATAATGCCTTCATGCACCATAAAGTGACATTTTTCCAAATTGAGCACCAAATTAGTTTCCACACACCTTTTGAGCACCGCACGAAGATTATTCAAACATTCATCATACGAATGTCCAAAGACGGAGAAGTCGTCCATGAACACCTCGACATTATTCCCAATCATATCAGAGAATATAGCCATCACACATCTCTGAAAAGTAGCCGGTACGCCACATAAGCCAAACGAAACTATGGAAAAGTAAACGTGCCAAATGGACAAGTGAACGTAGTCTTTTCTTGATCCTCTAGTGCAATACATATTTGATTATACCCCGAATAACCATCCAGAAGACAATAATACTCATGACCGGCCAACCTGTCAAGCATCTGATTAATAAATGAAAGAGGGAAGTGATCCTTCCTTGTGGCCTTGTTCAACTTTCTGTAGTCCATGCATACCCTCCATCCTGTGACCGTTCGAGTGGGGATGAGCTCGTTCTTCTCATTTGCTACCACAGTAATACCTCATTTCTTAGGTATACATTGTACGGGGCTCACCCAAGAATTATCAGAAATAGGATAAATGATTCCTGCATCTAGCCACTTCAGAATTTCTTTCTTCACCACTTCTTTCATGATAGGATTAAGTCTTCACTATTGCTCAACAGTCGGCTTACTACCTTCCTCTAGCAGAATTTTATGCATGCAGTATGAAGGGCTGATCCCTTTGATGTCTGCTATAGTCCATCCGATAGCCGATTTGAATTCTCTCAAGATCCTCAAGAGCTTGTCCTCCTCACTACCTGAAAGGTCAGATGCAATAATAACATATAAAGTAGATGCATCAGCAAAAAAAGCATACCTCAAGTGTTCAGGAAATGGTTTAAGTTCCAAGGTAGGTGCTTCCTTAATAGATGGTTTGAGCTTTCCTTCAGCATTTTTGAGGTCAGAAGTACCAAGAGATTCGAATGGCATTTCAGCTTTCGCCTCCAAGGAGAAGCATTTAGATATTGTAGTTGCTCATTTCCATCCTCATCCTCACTGTCAAAATCCCCCACTAAGGCTTTCTCTAATGCATCAGACATTAGCATATGATCAAGTTCTGAAGTAACCGCAGAATTAATCGAATCCATCTTTAAGCACTCCTCATCTTCAATCAAAATACATTGAATGTCACATCCTGATCCTGCACCCGCATAGTAAGTTCACCTTTCTACACATCTATCAAGGTACGGCCTGTAGCCAAGAAAGGTCTCCCCAAGATTATGGGAATCTTTTTATCTTCCTCGAAATCCAGAATAACAAAGTCTGCAGGAAAGAAGAGCTTATCCACCTTTACTAGCACATCTTCCACTATGCCTCGTGGGTATATAATAGAACGATCAGCCAATTGTAGAGACATGTAGGTGGGCTTTGGAATAGGCAAATTCAACTTTTTGAAGATCGACAACGGCATCAGATTGATGCTTGCTCCCAAATCACATAGGCACTTGTCAAAAGACAACTTGCAAATGGTGCAAGGAATGGTGAAGCTACCTGGATCTTTAAGCTTTGGAGGTAACTTTTCTTGCAGCACAACACTGCATTCTTCCGTTAGAGCAGCGGTCTCAAGGTCATCCAGTTTTACCTTCCTTGAAAGAATAATCTTCATAAATTTTGCGTAACTAGGCATTTGCTCCAGAGCCTCAGCGAAAGGTATATTGATGTGAAGTTTCTTGAACACCTCCAGAAACTTACCAAACTGCTTATCCAGCTTTTGTTGTTGTAATCTCTTAGGGAAAGGTGGTGGAGGATAGAGCTGTTTCTACCCTGTATTACCCTCAGGCAGAGTGTGTTCAACAGTAGTCTTCCTTGATTCTGCCACTTTTTCCGCTTTCTCCCCTTGCTTATCTTCTTCATCACCAACTTCAGCTTCCCCGTCTTTTGCTTATTCAGCATCAACAACTTTTCCAGACCTTAAGGTAATAGCCTTGACTTGCTCTTTAGCTTCCTTCCTGCCTGGTACTTCAGTATCACTGGGAAGTGTGCCAGGTTGACGATTGAGCACTGCATTGGCTATTTGACCGATTTGATTTTCCAAGGTCTTGATAAAAACCGCCTAACTTTTGCACAATAGCTTAAGTTACTCAAAATCAGCACTAGAGGGTGGAGCAGCACCTCCTTGTTAAGGATATGATTGCGTTTGAGCATACTGCTGTAGTTGCTGGAATCTAGGTGGATTAAGCTGTTTACTTATGCCTTGCTGATATGGTTGCTGAATAGCATTCTGATTATTACTCCAGCTGAAATTTGGATGATTTCTGTTGTTAGGATGATAAGTTGCTGGCACAGGCTGCTGCGATCGCTGATAATTATTCACATACTAAACAGATTCATTAACAAGAGAACACTGATTCATAGCATGAGAACCTGCACAAAGCTCACAGATCATAGCTATCTGATTGACTCCATAGGTGGCTAAAGAATCGACCTTTATAGACAGCGCTTGGAGGTGCGCTATAATAGCTGTAGCTGCATCAACTTCCAGAATACCTGCTACCTTCCCAGGCATCATCCTTTGAGTTGGGTTTTGATGCTCATTTGCAGCCATCGTCTCAATTATATTATAAGCCTCAGTATAGCTTTTGGCCCACAAGGCTCCTCCAGCTGCTGCATCAAGCATGGGCCGAGATTGGGCCCCCAAACCATTATAGAAACCAGTGATCACCATCCAATCAGGCATACCATGATGTGGACACTTTCTCAACATCTCCTTATAGCGCTCCCAAGCTTCGCACATGGATTCTGTAGGCTGCTGCGCAAACTGTGTAAGAGCACTCCTCATAGCCGCAGTCTTCGCCATTGGGTAAAACTTTACCAGAAACTTCTGCGCAAGATCTTGCCAAGTAGTGATGGACCCAGTTGGTTCAGAATGTAACCAGTCCTTAGCTTTATCCCTTAGTGAGAATGGGAAAAGCCTCAGCTTGATAGCCTCATCAGTCACACCATTCTATTTGAAAGTACTACAGATCTCGACAAAATTCCTTTTGGGGTCTTCAGTCGCAGCACCTCCAACAGAAACAGAATTCTGCACCATCTGAATAGTGCCCGGCTTGATTTTAAAAGTGTTAGCCTGAATAGCCGGATGAAGGATGCTTGACTGAATGTCATCAATTTTAGGCCGAGAAAAGTCCATAAGAGCTGGATCTGCCAGAACTATACGATCACCCATTTTTGATTCTTTCTGCTCACTTTCTATATCCGAATCTTCAAAATCTATCTTATCCGCAATGCCAAGAACTTCGTCTGTCTCCTCAGCCATATCTAAAGTCCTCTTGCGAGTACGAGAACGTGTTTGCATAAACGCTCGCTAAAGTACCTGAAACATAACCGGAAATAATAAGTAACAAGTCTTAATCAATGAGTCCTAATGACCATTGATGGTAAGTACATAAACTAAAAAAATACGCCGCGTCCCCGGCAGCGGCGCTAAAAACTTGTTAGGGCGGAAACACGTGCTAATAATACGGGCAAGTCTACGCGTTCGCAAGTAATATAGAATACTTTCTAGTTCGTTCCCATAGAGACTCATACTAATTATGTTCAATTAACACTCACTCACCAATGTATAATTACTTCTCAATGTTAAGATAATAACACTTAGATTTGATTAACTAATTATTAACTACAATTAACTACGAGAATTAAGCACTTAATTGACACTTGAATTAACAATATTAAAACACACATGAGATCACAACTTCATTACTACTTCCTTCAATAGTCATTGTCATTACCCTTAGCATGCAAAAGTGATGATATTAATCGAACAACACGAAACTGATAAAAGCCAGCTTTTATTGTACTAATACCATTCTACCAAGTATCCACAATTAAGATAGACGTTGAATAGGCATCAATTATTTTCAGACCCTATATGTCTACAGAATTTGACAACATAACGATTTAAGCACAAGTTATTCCTTATGATTACACAGGGCAAGTAAAACGGTTAGAGTTACTCACTAATCATGCATACACATACATGAACCTATGCTAGCATGGCAAGTTCTAAACATCAAGATCCACCGTCGCTTCACAAGAGATTAACACCCTATCTTATATGTTCGCGACGCACATAAGACGAATAAGCACAACCAATACTAGATATCATACAATCATCACACACTAAGGTATTAAACACTAACTAAAGAATTCCATAGTAAATCCGTTACGACCCCATGATCACGATTAGCCCATGATAGAACTCATCGTCATCATGGGTTCATATGAAAACATGATAATAACACACGAGAATAATTAAAACTACTTATATTAAACCAGAGTACGTCACAAGAGTAAATAGGTTCAAAGTAAAGAAAACTAGGATCCAACGTTACAATGAAATAAAGAATCACAAGAAAATATGCTTCCTCTTCGTTGCGGTGTGCTAAAACGGTCTTCTTCCTTATTTCCTCGCTCCTTGATTAATACTACGATCCAACCTCTGTGAAACGTCTCTGAAAACTACTTATATAGGAGTCCCATAAAACCCAGCTAACTCAGAAGTTGGAAGCTTAACAGAATCAGGAGTCTAAAATAATTATTTTAAAATTCCATCTCGCAGCGGCCGCTCAGCATTCCTGAGCGGGCGCTGAGACCCCTTCTGGAAAATGCTCTGTTTTTGCTCCCGTTTTTGCTGCATTCTGCTCCTATCTTCCCACGCGCAATACCAAACACATGCCAAGGCTTATTCTTGATGAAACCTCTCCAGAAATACAATTAATACCCTGAAATGCACAAACACTAGAAAAATGCATCAAATACACAAAATACTTGATTCCAAGACATCAATTCAAGCCATTATAAGACGTTCTAAGTGGTATAAAATGCCACTTATCAGTAAATCAATTCATTAGGACTTAAACATCCCTTTATTCATCATCACTACACTCACATCAACATCAACCAATCAATCAGAAATAGCTCAACCTAAGGGATCATGTTATATGCATGCAAACGCAACTACATGGACTCAGATAATAACACGACTCACATAATAACACGAACAAATGTGTCCTATATGAACAAGCATGCAAAAATATTGATGAACTACAACTAAACATGCAATATTAATCTATATGAATCTATATAGACACACACTCTACTAATCTTTACATTATCACCCCCAAACTTAAAATTTTCAATATCCTCATTGAAGGTAATAATAAGGATTTCAGGCATACCTAGTCGTCAGAAAGATCACCCTCCTCGGGCGGAGGATCAGGTGGCCAATCAACCTCGACACCAGTGGCTCGAAAAGCAGTTCCCAAAGCCTGTGTCACATCTGCATCAAAATGACGGTGAATGTCGTGAATGGCCTCTATACGCCTAGTCAATCGCCTGTACTTCCCATTACCAACACCAGTCCTATCAACTTCCTGTTGCGCATGAGAAGAACCCTCTGTAGGCACTGGAGGATCCATCCGGCTACCCTCTACCTCATCAAAAATATATCCCAAGCCCTTGTCATGGGTTGTACCTTAGAATGCATAACTCAAGTGATCAGGTAGTGGGTGAAGCTCAAATATGGAAACATCTTCAAAAGATGGCTCGAGATGTTCCTGAGAAATTTTCAGCTCTTCTAACCCAAGAGAATCGAATGGCATATCCAACTTCCTCTTCCACGGAGGTGCATTCAAATACTGCGGTTGCTCTGCCCCTTCTTTGTCATCAATAACTAATTTCCCCATTAAGGATCTCTCTAAGGTCTCTGACTTTGGAAATTGCTCAAGTTCCGAATTCACGACAGAGTCTACCCACTCTACTTTAAAGCACTCCTCTTTAATTATGGGTAACTTTATTACCATGAACACATTAAAAGTGACATTTTGATCGTGAACCTTCATCGTAAGCTCTCCTTTTTGTACATCGATCATAGTTCAGCCAGTAGCTAAGAATGGTCTCCTCAAGATAATGGGAATCTTCTTATCCTCCTCAAAATCAAGAATTATAAAGTCAGCAGGGAAGATGAGTTTATCCACCTTGACCAAGAAATCCTCCACAATGCCTCGTGGATATGTAATAGAACGATCGGCCAACTGCAAGGACATATATGTCGGCTTCGGATCAGGTAGACCAAGCTTCTTGAAGATAGAAAAGGGCATCAGATTGATGCTAGCTCCCAAATCACACAAAAACTTGTCGAACGACAAGTTTCCGATGGTGCAAGGAATAGTGAAGCTTCCAAGATCTTTAAGCTTCGGAGGTAACTTCTATTGCAACACAGCACTGCATTCCTCCGTTAGAGTAACGGTGTCTAAGTCCTTGAGCTTCACTTTCCGAGAGAGAATACCTTTCATAAACCTCACATAGCTAGGCATCTGTTCAAGAGCTTCAGCGAAGGGTATGTTGATATGAAGTTTCTTGAACACCTCCAGAAACTTAGCAAATTGCTTATCCAACTTCTACTTCTACAGCCTTTTAGGAAAAGGGGGTGGAGGATAGATCTGTTTCTCCCCTATATTACCCTCAGGAGGAGTTTATTCCACAGTAGTCTTCCTTGGTTCCACCTCTGCTTCCTTCTGCACTTACAAGGGTGCAGACGTACCTACATTCTGGATAGAATTTTTAGACTCTTCATCTTGCTAAATTTGGGGACTTGCGACCCTTCCAGACCTCAAGGTGATGGCGTTCACCTGTTCTTTAACTTCCCTCTCGCCTGGATTGGCTTCTGTATCACTAGGAAGCATTTATGGTGGTCGATTCAATAAGGTGTTAGGAATTTGCCCTATTTGGTTCTCCAGATTCTGGATAGAAATAGCCTGGCTTTGGCATATAAGAGCCTGGTTTTTGCACATAAGCCGCAACTCCTCCAATTTAGATTTTTCAGTCGAAGATAGACCTGCACCTCCATTAGTTTGTTGTTGAAGTTGGATTTGTTGTCTTGGTGCGAATTGTTCCTGGAAACCAGGAAGATTGAATTGCTCGTTTCCAAACTGCTGGAACGGCTGTTGCATAGCATTCTGATTGTTGCTCCATCTGAAGTTAGGACGATTCCAGTTGTCAGGATGATAAGTGTCTGGAACTGGTTGCTGCGATCTCTAAAAGTTGCTAAAAACTGAGTTGATTAACTAGATATAGCGCATTGCTCCGTCGTATGCGAACCTGCACATAGCTCACAAACACTGGTTATCTGATTAACACCATAGTTAGCTAGAGAATCGATCTTTATAGATAACTCCTTTAGTTGAATAGTGATAGCCGTAGCTGTATCCACTTGAAGAACTCCTGCTACCTTGCCCTGTGGCAATCTCTGAGTTGGATACTGATATTCATTAGCAGTCATCAGTTCAATTAGATCATAAGCTTCCTCATAGCTTTTTGCCCATAATGCTCCACCTGATGCTGCATCGAGCATGGGTCTTGAATGTGCTCCCAAACCATTATAGAAGCAATTGATGATCATCCAATTAGGCATTCCATGATGAGGACACTTCCTATGCATCTCCTTGTAGCGCTCCTAAGCTTCACACATAGATTCTCCCGATTGCTGCGCAAATTGAGTGAGAGCATTCCTGAGTGCTGCTGTCTTCGCCATAGGGAAGAATTTTGTAAGAAACTTTTGAGCAAGATCTTCCCAAGTAGTAATCGAACCAGCTGGTAGATAGTGTAACCAGCTCTTAGCTTTATCCCTCAGAGAGAATGGGAATAGTCTTAGCTTCACAGCATCTTTAGAAACACCGTTGAACTTGAAGGTATCACAGATCTCAAGGAAATCCCTTATGTGTATATAGGGATCTTCCGTTGGAGAACCCCCAAACTGGATTGAATTCTGCACCCATTGAATTATGCCAGGATTGATCTCAAAGGTATTAGCTGTGATAGCTGGCCTAAAAATGCTAGATTGAATGTCATTGATCTTGGGTTGAGAAAAATCCATCAAGGCTTTTATTCGTGCTGCTGGATCTCCCATTGTAACGAGTACTTGAAACACAACAAGTAAACCGTGAAAGTAAAAGAGTCTGAGTCAGTGAAATTTAACGACCACTGATGAAAAGCACTTAAACTAAATAATTAACAACACTAAGTCCCCGGCAGTGGTGCCAAAAACTTGTTAGGGCGAAAACACACGCTAATATTCACACAAGTATACGCGTTCACAAGTAGTATAAGAAATATATCAGATTTGTTCCCATAGAGACTGGTTTAGGTTAAGTTCAATTTATGCACCTATGCAACAATGTATGGTTATCGCTCAATGCTAAGACAAATAACAAATTGGGTTTTGATTAAACTAAGAGATTATACTAAATAACCTTAACTAATAGAATTGAGGTTGAATTACTATATATGACAAACATGGGATCCTAACTTCATTAAATACTTCATTCAATAGCCTTTTTGTTCTTAACTTTAGCATGCAATGGTGATAACACTAATCAAATAACACGAAACTAGTAAATGCCAATTTTCATTGTACGAATACCCTACTAAAAAAGCATCCACAAAAGAGATAGAAGTTGAATAAACACCAATTATGCTTAGTCCTTATATGTCTATAAGAATTGAAAACATAACGATTTAATGTGCAAGTTATCTATCGTGATTACATATGGCAAGTAAGATGGTTAAAATTACCCACGAATCATGCATATAAATACATGAACCTATGCTAACATGGCAAGTTCTAAATCTCTATATTCAATGTCACTTCAATAGAGATTAACACGCTATCTTATATGTTATCTACGCACATAAGAGGAATAAGCACAACCAATACTAGGATATCAATCAATCACTACACACTAAGATATTAAAACAAATTAACTAAAGAAATCCATAAGTAAATTCGTTTGAACCCCACAATAATGATTAGTTCATAATCAAACTAATCGTCACCATGGGTTCTAATGAAAGCATGATAATAAACAATATAAGAGTGCTAGGGTTCAAAGACAAATCGAAAACAAGCATCCAAATATCAACTATATTCAAGAAAATAAAAGTCTTCTTCTCCATAGCCATCTCGTGCTCTCTAGGTCTTATTATTTCTCTCCCAGGTCTCCTTCCCGTTAAAAACGTATTTTTATTGATATATATAGACTTCTAGTCATTCTGGGCTTCCAGACTCTCAAAATCAGACTGGAATCAGGATTTTGTGAAAACGACTTGGCACGGCCGCGCGCTATCCCAGTGCGGGCGCGCTCTATTTCTGCGGTTCCAGCGCGGCCACCCCGCTTCTCAGCGCGGGCGCGCCATGCTTCTGTTGTTTCAGCGCGGCCGCCCCGCTTCCCAGCACGGGCGCGCCGTGCTTCTGTAGTTGGAATTCTGAATTTTTTTCTTTTTGCTGTAACTTTTGCCCCATTCGTCAGAATTTGACGAATAAGCAGTCCACGTGAAGCTAACGAGATTCTCTACAACTTGAGAATGTCCTAGGCTTCAAATTCTGATCTCTTTCCATCATATATTCAATAAAAGCTCCATTCTTCCTCCAACTAGTGCCTGAGATGCAAAAACACAAAAACACATCAAAATACCAATAAATTGAGTCCAAAACACCAACTTAAGCCTGAAATGAATCCTTAAAAGTAGATATAAAATCCACTTATCAGCTGCTCACATGAAGTTCAAGGTTTGCCACTTGGATGTAAATAGTGCATTTCTTAATGGTGAACTTGACGAGGAAGTGTATATTGAACAACCTTCAGGTTTCATTGATCCAAATTATCCAAATCATGTTTACAAGTTGGATAAACCACTCTCTGGACTAAAACAAGCTCTAAGAGCCTGGTATGAAACACTTCCACAGTTCTTACTAAAGAGTGGTTTTAAAAGAGATACCATTGATAAAACTTTATTTTATAGGTATCGCGGTAAGGACTTGTTGTAAGTTCAGATATATGTTGATGATATGCTTTTTGGCTCTACTAATAATAAACTCTGTGAGAGGTTTGCCAACTTAATGCAGACTAGATATTAGATGGGTATGGTGGGAGAATTAAGTTATTTTTTGGAATTACAAGTCAAGCAGACTAAAGAAGGTATATTCATTAATCAAGCTAAATATACAAGGAATTTGCTTAAAATATTTGGAATGCAAGACAGTTCAACTGCAACAACTCCCATGACTACTGCAACCAAGTTAGCTATTGGTTCATCAATAGATATAACTAACTATAGAGGTATGATTGGATCACTTTTATATTTGACTGCTAGTAGGCCAAATATCATGTATATTACCTGTCTGTATGTAAGGTTCCAAGATGATCTAAGGGAACCACATATATACCTGTGATATGGATATTAAATACATCCTAAAGACACATTAAATGTCACATTAATTACACTTGAGCTTCTTGTCTGAAGTCCAGTACACCCTGTCTGGTCCGAACTCATAGCAGACTCAAGACGACCCATGTAAACAAGGCCCACCAGCTGAGGTTGTCAAGGTCCATGAACACAAGTTGTTCACGGACTAGGCCTAATACGGCTGGAAGAGCAGAGACATGTGTTCTAAACGGACTCAAAGTCCTACACAGAAGGTTCTGGAGTTCCTTCCCTTACAGGACACCTAATTACCATCTAAGTTAGAGACTTGTCCACCAAGTCTCTCAACAGAGGTCTAACTCTAGACTCATCTCTATATAAAGGACTCAACCCCTCAACCTAGAACTACGTTTTTGGATTAATTCTCTACAACACAGAGAT
The DNA here is from genome assembly GCF_009905375.1 of Apium graveolens. NCBI lineage: Eukaryota > Viridiplantae > Streptophyta > Magnoliopsida > Apiales > Apiaceae > Apium > Apium graveolens. The sequence continues at coordinate 75,195,662 of NC_133655.1, forward strand.
ACGTAGGCATCTTGCAAGGACCGATAGTCCCAAACGCAAGAGCAGCCATTAAAGCTCGAAGCTCACTAACCCTAGCATTAAATACTAACACACTAAGGTATATATTCCATAACATTTGGTGCCGTATGTGGGAAGACTACAACAACCATGGTGAATACACGGAGCAGAAACAATAGTGGAACATACACTCCTGTCCCATCGTGAACGATCACATCAGTGGTGGAAGTACCACCGCACTCAACTTATGCATCCACCGAAGGAGCAACCCTGGTAGGGGCAACTGAGGCTCAGCCACAAGGGACAAATCCCCCGGCTCCTCAAGGGATGAATCCCCAATTTCAGCAGCTACATACACATATAAACTCTCAACCCATTGGGTATGAGTACTCAGCAATTGTGACTACTAACCCCTCTTATGGGATGCCTGTATACCCCAAAGTTGGAGGGAGTGGACACTCTAATAGGAGTGAAGTACAAGGGCGGACTCTCCAATACATACGTGGCTTGGATCCTATTCCGGAGGATCAAGAATTCTCTGGACCTTATACTGATAACTTCAAATTATCATATGATGATGTTGCTCCGAGAAGGAGGCGTGCTGGCAAAGAGCCAATGACTGATACTGAACAATGCCCTAAGAGCAGTCAAGGGACGAATCCCCAAGATGTTTAAGAGAGGATCAGGGCTCATGAAGCTGAGATCTAAAGGTTGAAGCATAACCTAGAGACGCATCTGAATCCAAGACCCCCACTTGCTCTAAGGCGGAGAGATCCTCCTCTAATCATAGACCTGGATGGTCCAATACTAAGGAGGGCTGTTTCCCAAAGGGCTGATCCAAGTGATCTTATGCCCCTAGGAGATCCTGATGATCCAAACCCACCATTCAGTGACGAGATAATGAATGCCCGCATCTTAAGAAAGTTCAAGATGCCCACTGTCAAAACATATGATGGTACTAGAGACCCTGCTAATCATGTTAGGACATTCTCTAATGCCCTGTTGCTACAGCCCGTGAACGACACTATAAAGTTTCGGGCCTTTCCTCAAACCCTATCGGGTATGGCTCAAAGGTGGTATAGTCGTCTACCCTCAAACTCTATTGGATCCTTTAAGGACTTGAGCCAAGCTTTTATCAAGCAGTTCATAAGTGGCAGAGTACACGAGAAGAATTCAGCCTCTCTCATGGGCATAGTCCAAGGAGCAAAGGAGTCCCTAAGAGAATATCTGAATCAATTTATGAAGGATGCTTTGAAGTTCCCTGCTCTTGATGATAAGGTAGCTATGATACCCCTATAGAGAGGGACTAGAGACGAGTTCTTTAAGTTATCCCTGGCTAAGAGCCCTCCCGAAAGCATAATGCAGCTCTAGGATAGAGCTGGAAAGTATATCAAGGTGGAGGAGAGTATGAAGAAGATGACTGTAAATAATGAACCTACTGGAAACAATAAGCGTAAGACGAATCAGGAGTACGATGCCAAGGACGAGTATCCACGAATTGGGAAAAAATCTGACTCCTCCTCTTCTAAGAAGAATTAGAAACCAAGGTTCACTGAATATGCAAGGTTAAACGCTATAAAGAGCCAAATACTCATGGAAATTGAGAAGGACAAAGACTTCAAATGGTCGAAGCCACTAGGGGAGACCCCGAGAAGAGAGACAAGAGTCGATACTGTAGGTTTCACAAAGATGTTGGTTATGATACTGACGATTGTAGGAAACTCAAGGATGAGATTGAGTATCTGATCTGAAGGGGAAAGTTTGGACATTTCACCAAGGGTGAAGAGGCCGGAGGCCAAAAGAGAGATAATGATCGAAGAGTTGACGATCAAAGGGGTAACAACCCGCAGCCCTGAGGGCTAGTATTTAATATGATCTCAGGAGGTCCTATAACAGTTGGTACTACAAGGAACTCCCAAAAAGCTTATGAAAGAGAAGTGATGAGCATTGTTGGAGAGCCTTCTAAGAAATCTAATTCAGAGATGACGCTTGAATTTGATGGCCCAGACCTTGAAGGTTTGAAATTTCCTCAGGATGATCCTGTAGTTATCACTTTGATAATCGATAATTGTCCTGTCATGAGGGTCCTAGCGGACAATGGAGCTTCCGTGGACATTCTGTTCCATGAAACATTCATAAGGATGGGCTACAACGATTCTCAACTAACTTCATCCGACGCACTCATCTTGGGTGGATGAGTTGCTTTCTATACTATGGGCATATCGTACCACCTGCAAAGTTACAACTGAAGCTACCCCATTCATGTTCGCTTACGGAGCCGAGGCAGTGGTGCCCCTTGAGATCACTTATGGATCCCCTAGGATCGAAGCTTACAAGCCATAGACCAACGAAAAAGGCATGAGGCTCACTCTCGATCTTATTGACGAGGTCAGAGATGAGGCTAACGCCCGTAATGCAGAGCATCAATAAAGATCCTCCCTCTATTATAATAGAAGGGTTAAAGGAAGGTTTTTTCAACAGGGAGATTTGGTTCTGAGGGAGATTGAGGCATTGGGAGTAGGGGAGAGAGGAAAGCTAGCCCCTAACTGGGAAGGATCTTATAAGGCCAGGAAGACATTGGGATGAGGATCCTACAAGTTAGAGACCCTGAATGGTGATAAAGTGCCTCACACTTGGCATTCTTCAAGCTTGAAGGTTTATTATGCTTAGGACATTCACTACATATTCTAGTACTTAGTATTAAGTTTATAAATAAGGTCGACAAAACCATCTTATGTAAGGGTTGAACCCGTTTCTTAGAGATATTATCTATTTATGCAAGTTTATTTCTATCATCATGTCTATCAATTTATTTAAGTACGAGCATCTAAAGAATCCAAGTCCCGAAGGACCAAATGCCGAAAATAAAAGACAAGTATGAAATGGAACTAAACGGGTTGCATAGATAAGGATCTCGAAGGATCATAAGGATCCGAAATGATCATAAGTTAAAGCCTCGAAGGACCAATATGTTACAGACCAATGAGGTTCAAATAAATAAGTTCTGAAAATAAAAGCCACATACAACAATCTAAGCCATGCAAGGCCACAACATTCACTCATCAGAAGAATCTACCCCTTCGCCATCCGAGCCTTCCTCGAAAGAAGAACAACCACTGCTCCCTGGAATCGGCTCCTTAATCTTCCCGCGAAGGGCTGCTCTGGAGTTAGGGCTACCCGAGGGGGCCTTACCCTTGAAACCAAGACCCCCATGACTAGAACTCGATTGAGACCTCACACGAGGAGTCGAGGGCACAGATCCAGAAGCTTGTCCAAATGGATCCATAACAGGTAGCTGCCAGGGGCAAAATAGAAGACTTGGATCAAACACATCCGACCATATGCCTTGAGCATTTTTGATCCCCCTCTATGGCTAGGTTAACAGGGCACATCTCATCATCATGCTCTTCCATAATTTTGGTGAACCTAGAGGATTTGTGATAAGCTCCCTCGAGGTCTTTCCATTTCATCTTCCTCTTCTCCTCCGAAATGGCATATTTCCTCTCCATGACAGCGAGCTTACCCTCTACTTCATGAGATTTGGACTGCCACTTCCCCGCAGAGATAGTCATTTTATTCATGGAAGTCTGCAGTGCAGCATAGTCGCCTCTCATATTGACAGCCTGAGTGGATGATGCCGCGAAGTAGGCATTGGCCTGACAAAAAAAACATGAGTATAGTTATAAAAAGTTTAAATATGAAGGGCCGAGTCCCCAAGGATTGATTCCTATAATGTTTTTTAAATTCTAAGGAAAATTGCACTTAAATGAAATTCATACACGAAGAAGTATACCTGGTACAAGGTATGAGCCCCCAACATCTCAGCCTCGAGGAGCTTCTCACCAGAAGAGACAAATAAGAGGTCAGGAGGAGTTATGCAATTCTTCGACCACTCAAGGGCAAGGCCCAGACTATTGAGCATGGAGTCATTGGTGGATATACCCATCCTGGTTTAAAGGGGGTCCTCTTATTCCCATCAAAGTCTTTAGTCCTCTTCTGACCAGATCTCGACGCCTCAAGGAAGGCAGAAATCTTAGGAATATGGGTGGCCTTCTTAGCTGCATCTATGGCCATCTTTCCCGTAACAGCATCACTCATTTTGGCTGTGGCATCGAGAGCCTCAGTAGCTGAAACAAGAAAGAAAGAAAAAAGATATAATAATAAACTTGTACAAAGTAAGGGGAAACAAAGATAAATACCCTCTATAAAGAGGCAGCTAAGGCTAGCTTCAACAAGCTTGACTTCTGTTACGAACTCCTAATAAGGGGTTCTCCCGTCATCGTCAATGAGGAGATCTCGGTCTAAAAGCTCGGCATCCGAAAGGTTGAGAATAAAATGAGAACTATCAACTGGGCTACCAAAGTCACGTTTGAAGTATGCCCCCAATCTCCATCCTTACACTCAACGACCACAAACTTCTTGTTCCACTTGTGATTTAAGTCATTAAGAGAACTGTTGTTCACCAGATGAGGAACATGATCTCTGTGCTGTATCACGACCCAACCAGGTCGATTCAAAGGAGAAGCCTTCATCATTAAAATAATACGGAACATCTTCACACTCAAGGGGATGCCTAAGTCATGACATCTCACAATGAACAGAATAATGAAAGACCACCCGTTAGGGTAAATCTGGCATGGATGAATCTTGAGTTCAGCTAGAAGCCTTGGAATGAAAGGGTGCAGGGGCAACCGTAGCCCAGACTTAAGGGCCTCCTTGAACATAAATAGCCTTTGGTGACAGAGGTTACAAGCCCTCTCACTTGGCTTAGACTTACTAATCTTTAAGCATTTGGGCCAGGAGTAAGTCAACTTAATCTCTTCGACATCCTTCTCATAGAGCATACTTTTGTGATGGAACGCATCAAAATGGACGGTACTAGGGTACTCGTCCGCCCTCTCGTTTAACATACTCTTCAGGTTGTTTGAACAACGGTTAATGGAGAAGGGGGAGATAAGAGCTATACCTTGAAGGGAGCTAAGAGTGGCCCTCTTGTGCAGAGCTTCCTTCTGGGAGAAAGAGGACTTGCAAGGACCTTGTCTGCTAGACATTCGTGAAGAGCTTGAAGAAAGATTAAAGTTTGAGAGAATTTGAGAATTTAAGAAGTTGAGAAATGAAATTATGAATGAAAATGAGCACTTCTCATCTTCTTTTACAGGAAAAAGGTCACCTACTACATCAGGTCGTAAGTCTTCCTGGTTCGCTCTAGCAAGTACCATGTTAAATGAACACCAAAAATGGTGGATGAAGACGATCAAAGGGAAAGAAAGAATGACATAATAAACAAAAAAAGTGGTGCAGGACATCACTTATCGTATCAATCCTTCGAAAAAAGCCTGGATGAAACTAAATACAAGTCATTAGTCTTAATTAAATGACGATTATGTTGATCATCATGATTAGCAATACTAGTAAAGATTAAGAAAAGTTTAGCTTTTCAGCTGAACTTACGAGTATGAGAACAGAACATTCTCCTCCTGACGGATCAGACTACCCTGCGGGTGACTCCCAAGGTCCATTAAGACCACTCCCGGCCAACCATCCCACAAATTGGGAGCATATGGCCGACCAGGAGCCCTTTATCAGAGCCATGACGGCCACAACTTGCATCCGGAGTAGCCCCAGCCGACCATCCCACAAGTTGGGACCTTTTGACCTACCAGGAGCCTCCGTATTAGAACCATGACAGCCACAACTTACATCCGGAGTAGCCCTGGCCAACCAGCCCATAAGTTTGGGCCTTTTGGCCTACAAGGAGCCTCTGTATTAGAGCCATGACGGCCACAACTTGCATCCGGAGTAGCCCCGGATGACCAGCCCACAAGTTGGGGCCTTTTGGCCTACCAAGAGCTTCTATAGCAGAGCCATGACGGCCACAACTTGCATCCGCAGTAGTCTCGGCCGACCAGCCCACAAGTTGGGCTATTTTGGCCTACCAAGAGCCTCCATATTAGAGCCATGACGGCCACAACTCTTATCCGGAGTAGCCCCGGTCAACCAGCCCAAAAGTTGGGGCCTTTTGGCCTACTAGGAGCCTCCATATTAGAGCCATGATGGCCAAAACTTGCATCCGGAGTAGCCCCGGCCAACTAGCCCACAAGTTGGGGCCTTTTGGCCTAATATGAGCCTCCGTAGTAGAGCCATGGCGGCCACAACTTGCCTCCGTAGTGGCCTTGGCCTACCAACCAACAAATTGAGACCTTTTGGCCTATCAGAAGCTCCTGAAGGAGAGCCCTGAGGCCTTCAAAAGTTGTTCCGGAGGCCCTCTTGAGAGGCCCTTTGGAATTTCTCGAAAAGGATAACTCTTAGCAGAACCAAGTTTCTTGAAGACTAGAACGTCCATGATAATGAGTTTGTTGAAGTGCATAACATCCTAAAAAGGAGGTTTGGATAAGTTCAATGAAGTATAAGACTTCCTATAAGAACAAGTTCAAAGGAACACAGAATGTTTAGCAAAAATGAGTACATAACGTCCACTAGGATGAGTACAGAACGTTCACTGAAACAGCTGCAGTAGAGCCATGAGGAACTCAAAGGAAACCATGAAAATAATTCCATGGACAACCAAGAGCAATAAGGGCATGGCAAGGTATGTAGAAGACTTGAACTCTGAGTGAGAGATTCAAAAAAAATAGGGACAAGCACCCCTGGACAGCACGGAGCAGGAGGACCTGCTCTAGGCCGACCAGGAGGTGGCCGACCAGGAGGTTCTCCTCCAAGTGGTCGAGTAGCCCACATTTGAAGGCATGAGGCTAAATAGAGCCTCCTGCAGCAGGATGTTCAGCTCGACCCCGGTGACCCCCTTCAAAAATTTTCAAAAACTTTGGGAAAAAAAGGAAAAAATTAGAAAATTTTTGGAAATTTTTATATATTTAGGATTTTATGATTAAGCCCAGATTAGGGCCGGTTTGGATAATTACCCAGTATGGGTATCAAATCGGATCGTTTTTGCAGTTACTTAGCGGTTAAGTAACTAATTTAACGATCCAAAACGATCCAAAATGAACCAATATTCCAAAAATATATATAGCCCTTTTATCAATTCATTTTATTCGTATAATAACAATCAGTCAGTAAAACCCCGTAAAATACAGAGAAAATGTCGAATTAATATCGCGTTCTTGAGAATCAAGCGTACAAACGAAGGCGTTATCGAACTCCGATTCAGGCGTGAAACATATCAAAACGAAGCTCTCGAAAAGTACTTTTATAATCAATCATCCGTTTTTATGCATAATTCAAGGTATTTTTGTGATTTAATTATTTTAATTCAAATTATTTATGAATTAAATTATGAATTTTTGTTCTTGATGTTTTTTATATGATTTGATGGCATAATCGGGTAGATAATTTTTTTCTGGTCATTTTGGTATAGTATACTTCAAATTTGGAGTCCAATAACATGTAGAAAATGATGTTTCATTCTGGAAATTGGAATTAGGGTTCTAGTTCATATGAATATTCTTAATTGGAATTAGGGCTTTCTGCTCCTAGGGTTTTTATGTGATTTTGATGATTGATAAATGTTCCTGATGAAATTTGAAACTGATTCGTATATATAAATATATTAAACGATATCGGGAAGGGGTCAGAACCGCGTCGCCGGAGTTCTTGAACTCGACAGCGGCGTCAATTTTTCGACTAGTTTTTCCAGCTGCTTTGGCAAAGATTGGTAAAAACGAACTACAGGAAAGTGTTGCTGGCACAGAGAAGAACTCATCTGCACCTTCCTGGATGTGTTAGGGAAGGGGAAGACGACGGCCGGCGAATCGCCGCCGGTGCTCGTCGGAGAAGAAGGTAGGGAGGGATTACATTTTCCACCCCTGCAGTTTTCAAAAACTTTAAATCTTGTATTTTAGTTTTTAAAATTTACAAAAACAGGATTCTGTTTTGATTGTTTTCAAACATTATGTTTCCACTTATTTTAAATCCAGAAAATGTATATTTATTTAATCTAAAATTCAGAAAATTATTTTAATTATTTATTTATTAAAAAAATAAATTGAAACTATTTTATTAATTAAATTAAATTATTTTTTAATTATTTTAATTAATCGATTAATTAATAATTAATCGATTAATTAATTTAAATAATTATTAATTAATTTTAATTGATTTAATAATTAGATTTAATTATTTAAAATAGATTTAAAATTACAAAAAAATATCTTTGAGTTTTAAAATATTATTTTAAATTATTTCCAAGGCTCAATAATTATTATAAAATAATTTTAAAGTCGGATTCGCGTATTCGAACCCTATTATTTAATTATAAAATTATTCGGATTCCCGTTTTAATTCCGAAAAATATTCAAAAATTCGTAATAAATACTTGAAAAATCATTTTGACCCCGAATCTTCTTTAAAAAATTATTTAGATCGAATATCTTACGTGGTATGTGCTACGTGCTAACTGATTGATGCCTATGTGGTTATGGTTTGACTGTTTTAGTCATAACTTTTAATTCGTAAATCGGATTTGGGTGAAACGAAGGGTAGATAAAAACTTATGACGTCTATGTGACGATTAGAAGGATATAAGATTGAGTGTTGATAGATACTTGTGATGCCTAGCAGAGTAAGCAATGCATAGAAAAGGAAGCCAGTGATCAGTAAATAGAACGGAAGTATAGAAAAAGAAAGCAAGTGATCGACGAATTGAAGCAAGGCATAGAAAAAGAAGGAAAGTGATGGAAAAGTAAAACAGTTAGATGGGTACAAATAAAGTTGGAAATCATCGGTGATAAGGCAAGTACTTCTAAACTTCTCTTCAAAATATATTGCAAATATTTTCGAACTGTTTCATAATATGTCGCTATTATTCAAAATAACTCATGTTTTATATCGCAAGTGCTTTAAATTATTTAACCTTGAACCTTGATTCTTCTTGATCTTGAGCCATAAGCCTTGTTCTTCATAAACCATTGATTGTTGAATTCTCAAATACGATCCAAACACATACGATACTACCCCACAAATACATATCTACCACATACTGATTTCTGATATTGAATTGCTTGATATACCAACCCTTATTCCTTTTTTACTAGAAGACCAATCCTTAGAATCCTTAAACCCCTGGTCTTCAAATTTCTGATTCTTTCCTTGATTGAAAGCCAAACTTTTTAAATATCTTGTTATACCTTCATGGTGTTATGAATCACCCTATGCTTCAAGATAAATGTTGTTTATGATCCAGCTTATTGAACTACATTAGTTATCATATTGAATTGTTTTAGAATTGGATGGTTTTATAAATGTGGACCAGATTCATGGTCGGACCAGATTTGTGGTCGGACCAGATTCGTGGTCATAATAGGCCAATGTGTGCCTTGGATCCAGTATATAGAGCAAAGCTGGGAGCCTTGCTCGGGGTTAGTGCTTGACTGATCAGCAGCCTAACCTTGTTTTTTTTAAAATGAAAAGTGAATATCCAATTCTAATCATTGCTTATTCAGAAACTTGATTCTTCTGAATCACTTCAATTCATTATTGTTTAACCTCAATTGTTGATATTATGACTTGCTGAGCTAGTTAGCTCACTCTTGCAAAACTTGTTATGTTTTCAACAGTTAAAAAAGGAAATTATTGGTAACAAGGATTCCCAGTCCCACGTGCAAGCTAGGATTCCAGGTTAAGTTGGATCGAGCTAGCAGGATCTTATATTGTAGACGAGTTATGCGAGATTGTAAGGACGATATCATTATCAGTTGTAAGTTGAACTAGTGGGGATTTGGTACGATGTAATAAAAGATAAGGCTGTGGCTTATTTTTATACATTAACCTGTTGTGATCCGTGGTTGTGTAAAGAAGGGTCGATGCATATAATACTTTATATGCAGGTTTAATATTATGGTGTGTGTTGTGAGCCCCAAACTTCTGACCCGGGTTTGGAGGGCATCACAGGTTGGTATCAGAGCTACATGTTATAAGTCAGTGAAACTAGCCTAGATTGTCGGGAATGGATAGAGGGTTAGGATTAGGATTAGGAAATAGAAAGATAGAACGTCGAGAGGTTGAGTGCGGTCAAATAATAGGTTTTAGTGTGATTCGTGATGAGATTTGACATCCTTATCTAGTGACGCGATTTTCAGATGACGGCGATGGAAGATTTTTTTATCCCTGGATCGTCTGATCATTCAGAGCCTTTATTCGGAAGACTATTATATGATTCACGCCATGCTCTTCGATCGTTGTTAGCCATGTCACTTCCTGTTACAGCAATTGCACCTTTTTAAACTATTATCTCATCCCTTGATGCAAGGCTACCTATTCAAGAATCCCCCACACGCTGATTCTAGTTCTACTCGATATTCAGTTGTGTGCACATCTTTTCTGTCTATTCTACATTCTATTTTATAACATCTGTTTAAAACCCGTCTTATGAAGTAACGGCATCTATGAAGATGGATTCGAGAGCTACTGCATATGGTGAGTACACGAGGTATTAAGAAGAGTGAGAAGAAACCTAGAGAGAAGATTTGTGTGTGCCGGAAAATGGCTGATACCAGGTTATATGGAGCTACTAATGAGTATGCTACCCACAATTATCTTGTGGAGTGAGCTAGATGGATCTTTAAAAAATTTTAGAAGATTGGAAATCGAGAGTTTTCTGGGAATTAGATGATGATGTAATGACCAAACATAATACGTATAGAAATAATGTGATATAAATCGAACTTGTGTTATAAAATAGACCTGATGATTACTGGATAGATTTGTCATACTTAGTAATCATAAAAGATGATGAAGGGAATGTTAACAGTATGGAATGTTAAATTGAAGTTACGGAGAAGATAATATGTAACAGTAATTGGAATTTTATCGACCAATGAATGCAAAACGGACCCAATAATGGGTAGAATATGTATGGAAATAAATGGGTTCTTATATGATTGTTTTACTAAATAAATTCCCTGTGACTACTAAGAAGGACAACAACCAACCCATATAGTAACAATGACCAGGTGTATGATTTTCAAAATTTTAAACAGTTTTCAAAAGAGATTTTCTTCACAAAAATTTTCTAAAATTCTTTGGAAGAAAACAAGTTTTAAAACTTGGTTGTCCAATTACTACTTGAGTTTCTCGATTGGTATAAGATTTGGATTATTCAGAAGAATATCTAGAAATTAGTATGGTTAATTTAGAAGGTCAAATAGAACCACTATTATAGAAAAGGCTTGATTGTTCCTAGAAGAAGAGTGCAAATCTTGTTTGATAAATTTAACGACAGATACAATGTACGAAGAAACTGTTCATCCAAATTTCTGAGACGATTATAGTTCGAAGAATACGTCAATTCATAAAAATCCGAGTATGAGCAAAGAAGATTGAGGAAATCTTTAGACTTTCTAAAGAAAGAACGTTATTAGCAAAAGAGGTGACATGTTGAACGATCAGCATCATAAGCCAAATTTGAAGTTATAAGTATAAATCTCGTAAGACTGCAAATATAGTTGAACTATAAACATGGAAGCGCAACGCGAAAGATAGAAGACCCGGTACATGGGAATTATTCTAATGATCGATTAAGAAGGCAATTCAGAGAATTTTCTAAAGTTAATGTACGACTCGGAATGGGATCTATTGATCGGAAAAACGTTAAAGCTGTAAATAGATAAAATGCGGATGGTGACCAATGATATCATTCTTTCCTATAATTCTTACAAATATTGAGTAAAGTGTGAACTTCTTGCCTGATCAGCTCTATAAGTTAGCAAGAAAATTGTTAAATCTCTTTCAAATTATTCCTCCTTCAAAATATTGCTTTCTGATTGAGACAAGCAGTGTTATGGTGTGAAATTTTGTCAAAATGGCGAAGAGTCTGGTGGGACGCCACCTAATAATGTGTTGTGTGCCATATGGTATGAAAGACTAGCCATCTTGAGTACTAATATGGTTGTCTCATTCCCATCATTATTCATTCTTTCTTCTTCAATCCTGATTTGTTTGTTCATGAATTCTTTCGATTGTTACCTTGTACTCTTATCCCTTACCAGAAAGTTTTCAATCAAAATCATATACACAAATTCCTTCTTGTGTATGGTCTACCCTTTGAATGTTTTAAAAAGGAAACGAAATGAACCCGTGTAGCAGACGGAGTTACGTAACAAGTGTGGACAATTGCAAGCCGATGAATGGTGGACATTTACGTGCAGAGAAGGATTATTATGCCGATCACAGGATTGTTGCGAGGACATCAAATCAAAGGTGGAAATATGTATACATGATACGTTCCAAGTCTGATATTTTAGCATAAATTGAAGTAGTTAGCAAGTTGTATGAGTTGAATTAACTAGAGAAATAGGAAAGCAAAGTTGCGTACATCGGATAAGACAAATGATTGATTGGATAACGAAAGCGAATGAAGAATTCTTAATAATAACCAGATAATTGATTAATACGTTATGAAGATGAAGCATACCTCAATTGTGGGAGATATTTGTCATGAAAATTCAGGATCGAAGAAATGCTAGTTACGAATAAACTTTGAGTGTGTTCATTAAGGAATGATTTGGTTTTCCCACTCAAGTAAGTGAGTTGTGGTAGAATTTATACTTATAGCAGGGACGACAAAGAAGGTTCAATATGGAAAGACATAAGGGAAGATGAAGTTATGGCAGTTTAACTGTAACAATTTTTAAGATGTGAAGCTTTAAAACCAAATGAACTCATTCACAAGATTTTAAGAGTATTGGTTGAGACCAGGTGTTGGTCATCAGAGGTTGAACAAGTTAGTTAATAAGAACAAATGTATATTTCCAAGGATGGACGAATTGTTAAGTAGAGAGCTTTACTTAAAACATGAACTAGAAGAATTCTAGAATAATTTATAATTATACTCGGTATTGATATTCTGTTATAATCAGAAGATATGAGAAAGGACATGGTATCATCAGAATCATTCGTTATAATCCTAGGTTGAACTCAAATATGGGTTGTACTGATTAACATTACATGAGATAGTGAAATGGTGAGTTTAGAAAGTGGCAGTGGATTGGTACACATGAGAATTGATTGTTGATTATTTGATTGATTGTTGGTGTCGGCTTGAGTCCGACTGGTAGTCAATAATATAAAGGAGATGCTACCCAAATTTTCAGAGATTACCCTGCTTTTAAAGATAGAATGTAAACTTTCGTATGTTATTGATATTCCTGTGATACTCCAAATAATTGTGATCTTGGTTCTCGAGGGAGGCTGTTACATCCAATCCGACTATATGTAATTGGTTTTTGATATCATTTAGCTAGTCATCACTTGGTACAATTGATCAATTAAGTAAGTTAATTTACCAATTAAGGGTCACTTAGATGGAAATTGATTCCAATTAGATTAAGTCAAATTTTGATGTGACTTTCAAATCCGAAATCAAAACAATGAGGAATTGGGAAAAAAATAAGGACGCTAGTAGAATTCAGAAATTGCTTCAAATGTGTGAATTTTTACTTGGATAAGTATGCCCTTCATAATGGACAAGAGAAATAAAAAGTCATTTGTATGGACAAGTGAGAAGAATATTTTCAAGAGCTAAAGATTTAAAATGAAGAAAGGAAGAAGGGAGATGGAATAAAGTAGAAATTAATAACTACACTAGTATGGATTTCATTAGATAGTCAGGGAGATGTTATCATCTGCAACAAAATTTTATCAAAGGACATCTTGTTTCTGATAATCATACAATAATGATTTGTCAAGTATTTCTGTTTTGGGATAAAGTGTGAGACACAGTTTTAATTCAGTTTCCGATTGATGTTGATACTTAGGTTGTTGATAAATATCAAAAGTGGTATTAATACAGATGATTGATGTTTACTTCAGAAGTAACAGATGCATTAAGAAGAAAGGAAAGACCGAACGTGTTGACTGTGTCAGGAGAATCATATAAGGAATTTCAAAAGTTAAAATTGGAAGCCAGAGTTTGCAAACCTAACAATGCAAAGATGTATAGTATGACTTTTCAGCCTGAATTGCTAGAGAAGGTAAAAAATGTCAAGGGGAAATAATAGATTAATATATTAACCGTTAGAAGAAAAATATATATATATACTCAAAAAGATGATCAAGGCATTCCCAAATTTTATTTTAGAATTTGGGATTCCACTAGTGACAGAATTGAAGGATGGAACTTTACAAGAAGCTTACAACTCAAGACATTCGGTCCATCCATGAAGTTCCAATATGTATAGAGATTTAAAGGAAAATTATTGGTGGCCAGATATGAAGAAAGAAATGGAGGGATAGATTAATAAATGTTACACATATCAAGGAGTTAAGGTGGGACATCAAAGACTAGATGGATATATTTCTCCAAGAAACGTCATGATGATGCCACCTGAGAACCAAATGTGAGGAAAGCGTTAATTGTATTATTATTAATAGGTTATTTAAACTTGATCATTTTCATTTAGTAATAAACAGTTTATCCCATAAGTGGGTTAGTCGCTGCTTGAAGAAATGGTGGTACGTTATCAGATCCAGAAACTAATTATAGATAATCAATATGGTGTGATTTAAAATTTGACAAGAGTATTCAGAATACGATAAATTATGTCGAATAAAAATGGTATGTACTACTCCTAGATGAACGGATATTAAGTAAAACGGAACTAAAAAGATAGGAATTTGGTTGAACAATGATAACTTAAGAGATTCAAGCTACTCCGAAGGTATAATACGAGACATAGATGTCAAAGAAGATTCTCTGATAGTATGGCATAAAGAAAGAATAAACGTTATATGTGATTAGACGTCAAGGAAAGCATTATGGTCAGTCTCGTATGAGAACTCCTTAGAATCAAAATAAATGATGATATGGGTTAAAAATATGTCGGTGATGCCTCCAGGTTAGTTTACTTTCTTTAAAATGGTAAGAGATCTTCGCTCGATAAACATGCTCGATTGTGCTTCAAGGAAAATAAAATATGGTGATAAGTCTGTGCGTCAGTCATATTCAGTCGAGATTTTCTCATTAATTCTTAACTCTGGAGTAATCTCGAGAACGTTAGAAATCGAATACGCCATAGTTCCAGTATATCATTCGCAGATGGACGAGAAGATTAAAAGAATGACTAAAGTGCCTCGAATGCGATTCGAAGTGATTATGAACTAAGTTAATTAAATATAGAAATATGTGGGAATGAGGTTCAATAACCATTAGCTATTGCAAATGTTCATGAGCACGAATTACTAGAATTACAAAGAAAATCTAATTAGTAAGCATTATGATGGTCCCTTTTGAGACAATAAAATAGTCAGGATAAGTGTAAGTAAGTTGGCTTCACCGCCACACTTTTAGCAGATTCATAAGGTATTTATATGTGTATGTTAGATATATTTGATAATGTCATGGCTAATATGATTTATGTTTACTTTTCAGATCTTACTTAACAGGACAAATCAGTACTTAACTGGGAATCGGTACTTATACTGGAAGTCAGGACTTAAGGATATCAGTACTTACATTATCAGGAGATAATCATCAGAAGTTGGATATCAGAACTAAGTGCTGAAGAACGATCAGATAAGGACAGTAGCTGATTAAAGGAAAGAAGATGGAGATAAACATAAGAAGAGATATGCATGAAGAAGGAGTTCCGTGAAGAATGGAATACTTGGAAGAAAAGATATCTCATTGATATATTTTAGGAAGCAGAATTATATTCCATATCAATTAGCGATTATCTTGTAACTGTGCAATATATAAACACAGGCATAGGGTTTACACTATAAGTGTTATTATATTCAAGAAGATTATTCATTATAACCCTAGCAGCTCTCGTGATATTTGTTCATCACTGAGAGGTAACAGTTCCATACTGTAACAGAGTTTATTGTTTTAATAAAGTTTGTTTTCTGTTACTTAAGATATTAAAGTTCGATTTGATTGTATTTTATACTGTATTCACCCCCTCTACAGTGTGTGTGACCTAACAAGTGGTATCAGAGCCTATTTGTTAACACACATACAGTTAAAGATCCAAACACAATCATGTCTGACACAGAAACTCCAATTAAGCCTACCAAAACTGAAGAACCTCCAAAGACACAAATCCAAAGTCGGTATGAAACCATCAGAGTTCCCATATTGAGACCATCTGAATATGCCATATGGAAGGTGAGGATGACCATGTTTCTGGAAGCTACAGATCCAGAATATCTTGATAGAATCAAGGAAGGGCCTCACAGACCAACCAAGCTCGCAGTTGCAATTGCAGGTGAGGCAGCAAAGACTGTACCAAAGGAAAAGAGTGATTATACTGCTGAAGATATCGCATCAATTGCTAAGGATGCTAAGGTACGACACTTACTGTATAGTGCCATTGATAATGTAATGTCAAACAGGGTAATTAACTGCAAGACTGCTAAGGAGATATGGGATGCTCTGGAAACAAGGTGTCAGGGAACTGATTCAATTAAGAAGAACAGGAAGACAATACTCACTCAAGAGTATGAACACTTTGACTTAAAGGCTAATGAATCATTGACTGATTTATATGATAGATTTGTCAAACTCTTGAATGATTTGTCATTGGTTGATAATGAGTATGATCTTGAAGATTCAAACCTTAAATTCCTGTTAGCTCTTCCTGAATGTTGGGATTTGAAGGCAACAACAATAAGAGACAATTACAATCTTGATGAAACAACTCTTGATGAAATTTATGGAATGCTCAAGACTCATGAACTTGAGATGGAACAAAGAAGCAAGAGGAAAGGAGGAAAGTCAAGGACAGTTGCTCTTAAGGCTGAAGAAGAATCCCCCAAGGCAGCTACCTCAAGGAAAGACAAGGGTAAAGCTCCGTTCATAAAGTCTGATACTGAGTCATCAAGTTCTGAAAGTGATGATGACTCAGATTCTGAAAGCTTGCCTGAGACTGATGCTGATGAGGAGATGATGAAGCTGTGTGCTCTTATGGTGAAAGGGATCACAAAGATTGCATACAGGAAGTTCAGGAAGGGAAAGAAGTTTTCCAGGAAAGGCATAAGTTTTGATAAGAAGAATTTCAGAAGATCTGAAGGCAGAGGAGGAAAGTCTGATAGAGGAGATTATACCAATGTCAAATGCTATAACTGTGGTGAGAAAGGCCACATATCTCCTGATTGCAAGAAGGTAAAGGATGACAAAGGCAAGGCTCTTGTCACAAAATAGAAAAGCTGGACAGACACCTCAGACTCTGAAAGTGAGGAGAACTATGCGTTGATGGAAAATGCTGATAAAGAAAGTGTTGAGAGCAGTTCTAAAGCTGCTGAAACAAAGGTACCTCAGACTACTTATGCTTTTCATACTGATGATATTAATGAGTTGAGAAGATATCTTAAAACCCTGTTTGTTAGTTATAGAGATCAAACTTTAACATGTGAAAGATTAACTTCTGAAAATCTTGCTTTTAAGAAAAGAAATGATTTCTTAGAAAAAGAGTTAGTTATGTTCCATCAAACTCAGAAGGATAGAGATGATGCTTTTTATGTTAGGGATGAAGTGCTAAAAATGAATGAATCTCTAAAAACTGAGTTAGAAAAGGAAAAAGAGATAATCAGGACTTGGACTAACTCTGGCAGAATAACTCAAAATTTGCTAAGTAGTGAAAATTGGAAAGAGGGCTTAGGTTATGGAGAGGATAAGAATGATAAAGGAACTGTAGAAATTAAGCATGTTGTTAAGCAAAAGGCAAAGTTAAAACCTGTTAAGTTTGTAACTGTAAAGTTTGATAATGAGAGATCAGAAGTTAAAGTGGAATTAACTTCTGAAAAACTAAAACAGGAAAAGACTGCTGAAGTAAACGTAGGCTTAATGACTAAGAAGCAGCTTAAGCATAAGCTGAAAAATGTTAAGAATGCAAACAAGGTTAAATCACCTAGGAAAAATAGGAATGGAAAGGAAGGTGTGAATAAAGGCAATGATTATAAACCTGTTCCTGATGCTCCTAGGAAAACATGTCATAATTGTGACGCCCTCCAAACCCGGGGTCTAGATTTGGGGTCACTCGCCAATAAACCAAAATAAAATAATCACAGCGGAATAATATAATAAAATCGACCCCTTTTACCTGCACTGGATCGATCACAGGTTATAGTATGGAACAGGCACTACTACAAATCAAGTGTTATTACAACCATAAGTCTAATTAGTTTTACAGATTATTCAAATTTTATTACAAACCTCTAGACTATCCAAGCGTCTCAAAACAGTCTACCTGGAATACACACCAACTATTTACAAACACATAACCTCTGGTCAGACCTGGAACTTAAGCTTGCTCTGGCCTAGCTGAAAGAATCAAGATAAGAAACAAGTATGAGCGAAAGAAATGCTCAGCAAGTAGTAAATAGCTTATGATTTGGAATAACAACAGTATATCTGATGACAAAACCAACTACAATAACTGAACAGTATCAAAACTCATATAAATTTGATAATAAACAACATTTGCAATATATTATGTTTTGGGATTGGAATCCTCGAACGACGGTGTGTTGCCGCCGGTGATCAGCCGCGGAGCAACACCGGTATGCCGAAACATATCCAACTAAACAAAAGGTACCCAAGGCACATATTGGCCTAGCAAGGTGTTATATCCTGTATAACACATAGCTCACACTGGACCGCCGCCACGGCCTCTTACGCAACCATCCAACCCATAAAACCATTTTCCGTTAAAGGAGTCGAATCAAATGACATCCTTAACCACATAACTCCCCATTTCTCATGGTCCGGAGTTTTCTCAACAACCAATGGCGAAATAACCAGAACAATTAGTTATTCGCTAGTCTCAATTCAAAGCTTCACTGTATAGAGTAAGTTATAGCGAAATGTAAAAATATTTAACTATTCTGAACTTAGAATAGTAGAGAAATTGAAAGAATAAAGTTCAGAGTCAATATCGATTGAATGATAAATGAAGATATAGGTACTTGCATAATATAATTCAAAATAAACGTCACTTGAACAATAAGTGAAGTCAGGGATACTTGCCTGGTATGCTCAATAACTTCTTACTTTAACTCTGTTTCTATCTGCTGGCTACTATCTCCGTCTAACACTTGACTGCGCTCCTTGCTACTTGATTCTATAAACAAAAGGACTATCTTAATTGACAGATCTAAACTCAATCGACGTAACTATACGTCTTGACATCTACCCGACCGTTTATAACTAACATGGCATTTTAAAACTGTAACAGACAACATGTATATCACGTATCACGTAATCATGGTATTCGTATAACACGTACTCACATATTTCATATAATACATAAGTCAGATCATTATGAGATACATCTCAGTGCGTTCAGAATAAAATTTAGGTCATTATTAGCATTTACCGACCAAATACCGACTTAAACTGATACACAAATCAAATGACATTGCAATACAAAAGAAATCAGGTCTCAAAAGTATTTTTATTAAAAGCGCAATATTTTTCTGAATCTGTACGCGTTCGTTTCGTATTAAACGGACAAACGGTTGATTTATTATGAATTTTTGAACATTTTTCGGAATAAAAACGATCTCCGAATAATTAAAATAATAGAGTTCAAACGCCCTAAAATAATTTTATAAGATTTATCGAGCTTGGAAAATAATTTAAAATAATATCTTAAAGCTCGAAACTATTTTTCAGAATTTTTAAATCAATTTTAAATAATTAAATCTAATTAAATAATCAATTAAAATTAATTAATAACTAATTAAATTAATTAATCAATTAATATTTAAATTAATTGAATAATTAAATAATTAATTATCAACTAAAATTAATTAATTAAATAATTTGGATTTATTTTTAAATTAAAAATAAATTTTCAGAATTAAAATAATGATTTTTAAAATAGAAATGAATTTTCAGAAATTATAAATAGGATTTTGAATTATTTTTAAAATAGAAAATCCCCAGAAACAGAATTTTAGAAATCAGAATGGGTCAAGGGGATTAAAACCGGGTTGGCTGTGGTTGCAAAACGGGTCCTCAAGAATGTTGCCGGGTCAGGTCCCAGCCGGCCGGAAACTGGGATTGAATCCCAGAATCCGGTGGCTCTGCCGGACTCCGGCGAGCTTCAAGCACCCACAAAACACAGTCGTTTCCCTATTTTCTGATCTTAAACAGTCATACAGTGTCACAACACTCCGATTTTAGCCCCAAACGGAACCACCAGCCCCAGAGCTCGGATTCCGTGCAAACCTCCATTAAACCCGGCGGAAGAAAAATCAAAATCCGGCAAAACACGATCTCCCTTAATTCTTAACCAAATTTAACAAACAATATCTCAAAACAATGCTGAGAATCATACAAACACATTCCTATATTCAAAATCAACAGCAAATACACGAATCAGAAAGCCCTAATTTTCGAATAAAACCCTAAAATTACGAATTTCCAAATCACTAGTCGTTTGAATGATTTGAGGGCATAAACAGAAAGAACATGAAAATCTGAACATTTTGGTTACTCATACTTCAAATTCTGAAGTCTGCATCACCCTCAAATTTGGGTTTGATTCTCAGAAATCTTCAAGAACACCAAGAACACATATTCAAGAAATTTTCAGAAATTAAAACCTTAATTTCTATATGATATCGAACTCTATTTTTGAAGTATAATATACCAAATCGACCAGAAAAACATGCTCTACAACATGGAAGCATCAAATCACATCAACAACATCAAGAACAAAAATTCATAATTTAATTATCAAATAATTCGAATATAAATAATTAAATAAGAAAATTACTGTGATTTCTGGGCAGAAACTGATGATTGATTCAGAAAGAAGATTTCGAGAGCTTCGTTTTGATATGCTGCACGCCCGAATCGGAGTTCGATAACGCCTTCGTTCGTGTGTTTGATTCTCGGGAACGTTTCGGTTTTCTCGGGTTTTTCTCTGTATTTACGGTGTTTTAACTGGTTGCAAATGAAAAACGGAATAAACGAAATAAGAAATAGGCTATTTATATTTATGGAATATTGGATCGTTCTGGATCATTTTGGATCATTTTGGATCATTAAATTAGTTGCTTAGCCGCTAAGTAACTGCAATAACGATCCGATTCAATACCAAAATTGGATAATTATCAAAAGCGGGCTTTTTATAAAACACCATATACGAACATAACGTAAAAATATCCCGCCTTTCGAGATTACGGGTTTTTATTGTTTACCGAAATGACTATCGTATCGAAAATATTGCGCCGGGCCGCGCACGAGTCAAACCGTAATCCGGATCGAAAAAGTTAAAACACGGAAAATGTCCGGAATTACCAGATTAGGTTAGGAAGGAGTTTTCGGAAGAGTTTCGGGTTGTAAAAACGCAAAACGGTTGAAGTTGGAAGATTCCCGGCTTTATAAAATAATTTTATAATTATTCTTAAAATAATTAATAATTCATAAATCATTATAAATTCATATAACACTCCAAAACTTACCAGAAAAATACCACAATTATCTATATTTTATTCTGGACATATAAAAATTCAAATATTCAAATAATGTCACATATAACATTCAGATATCTATCCTACTTTTCAGATAATTCACCAAAAATTTCACATAAAATCACATAAACAATTCCGAATAATGATAATAATATTTGAAAATATATAGGATATTACAATCTACCCCCCTTAACAGGATTCTGTCCTCAGAATCAACCTAGGAAAATAAATAAGGATACTTGGATCGCATTTCGCTTTCCAATTCCCAAGTCGACTCTTCAATCTTGGGATTCCTCCACAAGACTCGCACTAAAGATACAGACTTATTCCTAAGTACTCTTTCTTCCTTATCTAAAATCTGTACTGGTTGCTCTACAAAAGATAAATCTGGTTGGATCTCGATTGGCTCGTATTCTATCACATGGTTCGAATCAGGCAAATAATGCTTCAACATTGACACGTGGAACACGTTGTGAATATGTTGCATGTGAGGGGGTAACGCTAATTCGTAAGCAACCTTTCCCACACGCTTCAAAATCTCAAAAGGGCCAACATAACGCGGACTCAGCTTTCCTTTCTTTCCAAATCTTGATAAACTTTTCCAAGGTGAAACTTTTAATAACACTGCCTCTCCAACTTCAAATTCCATATTTTTTCTGGTAGGATCAGCATATTTGCGTTGACGATCTTGAGCTGCTGTTAATCTTTTCCGAATGAGTTCTATTTTCTCCTTCGTCTGTTGGATCAATTCTGGACCCAAAATCTTTCTTTCACCAACTTCGTCCCAACATATTGGAGATCTGCATCTTCTACCGTACAAAGCTTCGTAAGGTGGCATTCCAATACTGGCATGATAGCTGTTGTTGTAGGAGAATTCAACTAATGGCAAATGCTCGTCCCAACTACCTTCAAAATCTAGTGCACATACCCTTAGCATATCTTCAATAGTCTGAATCGTTCTTTCACTTTGACCGTCTGTCTGCGGATGATACGCGGTACTCATGTTCAGCTTCGTTCCGAGACAATCTTGAAAACTTCTCCAAAATCTTGAGTTAAATCGAGGATCTCTGTCTGAAACTATGGATACTGGAATTCCGTGTCTTGTCACAATTTCTTTAAGATATAACCGTACCAATTTATCCATTGAGAATCTCTCGTTGATAGGAAGAAAATGCGCTGACTTCGTCAATCTGTCGATAATAACCCAAATAGCATCATGATTCGCCCTGGTCCTCGGTAATCCAACTACGAAATCCATCGCTATATGCTCCCATTTCCATTCGGGAATGTCCAATGGTTGTATCAGTCCACTGGGCCTTTGATGTTCCGCTTTGACTCGCTGGCAAGTGTAACACTTACTTACCCATTCTGCAATTTCCTTCTTCATGCTTGGCCACCAAAAGTTTTCTCTTAAGTCTCTATACATCTTCGTACTCCCGGGATGAATTGAATATCTAGAGTTGTGAGCGTCTCGAAGAATTTCATCTTTCAGCTCGGCTATGTTGGGTATCCATATTCTGGAAGAAAATCTTAATATCCCTTTATCATCCTTTTGACTCCCTATTTCTTCTCCTGTCAAACTGTCTCGTTCATGGCTCATTACTTCTTCCTGACATCTTCTTATCTTCTCTAATAATTCTGGTTGAAAAGATATTGCACACAATACCTCTGTAGACATACTTGGAATATTAACCTCTATTTCCAGCTTCTCAAATTCCTTGATCAATTCCTCTGATGAAATTATCATGTTTAACCTTTCTTTTCTGCTCAGAGCGTCGGCCACCACATTTGCTTTGCCTGGATGATAGTTAATAGTACAGTCGTAATCCTTGATTAGTTCTAACCATCTTCTCTGCCTCATGTTCAATTCCTTCTGGGTGAAGATATACTTTAAACTCTTGTGGTCCGTGTAGATCTCGCACTTTTCCCCATAAAGATAATGCCTCCAAATCTTCAATGCAAATACTATAGCTGCCAATTCCAGATCATGCGTTGGATACTTCTCTTCGTGTGGTTTCAATTGTCTTGAAGCGTAAGCTATCACCTTGTCATGCTGCATCAAAATACATCCTAATCCTTTGTACGACGCGTCACTGTAGATTACAAAATTTCCTTGTTCATCTGGCAAGACTAGTACTGGAGAAGATACTAATCTATTCTTTAATTCCTGGAAACTTTCTTCGCACTTCTCATCCCATTCAAATTTCTGGTTTTTCCTGGTGAGCTTTGTCAATGGCGTAGCTATCTTTGCAAAATCTTGCACAAATTTTCTGTAGTAACCTGCCAATCCCATGAAACTTCTTACTTCCGTTGGTGTTTTTGGCCTTTCCCAGTTGATTACGGCTTCAATCTTGGCTGGATCCACTTCCACTCCTTTATTGCTAATCACGTGCCCAAGAAATCGTACTTCTTTTAACCAAAATTCACACTTGGAAAACCTTGCGTATAACTTCTCCTGTCGCAGTATCTCCAGAACTATCCTCAAATGTTCTACATGCTCCTCTTCTGTTTTGGAATAGATCAAGATGTCGTCTATAAATACGATCACGAATTTATCCAAATACTTTTTAAATACTCGATTCATCAGATCCATGAAAGCTGCTGGTGCGTTGGTTAATCCAAATGCCATCACTAGAAACTCATAATGTCCATATCTGGTTCTAAATGCGGTCTTCGGAATGTCTTCAGGCTTGATCTTTAGTTGATGATATCCGGATCTTAAATCAATCTTAGAAAACCATACAGCACCTCGCAATTGGTCAAACAAATCATCGATCCTTGGTAACGGATACTTGTTCTTAATGGTTAGCTTATTCAGTTCTCGATAGTCGATACACAGTCGCATACTTCCGTCCTTCTTCTTGACAAACAGTACTGGTGCGCCCCATGGGGATACACTGGGTCTTATAACTCCTTTCTCCAAAAGATCTTGCAGCTGAGATGCCAATTCTTTCATTTCCACTGGTGCCATCCGGTACGGAGCTTTAGAAACTGGTTCTGTTCCGGGTGCTAGATCAATCGCAAATTCAATTTCTCTGTCGGGAGGTAATCCTGGTAGATCGTCTGGAAAGACATCTGAAAATTCGTTGACAATTGGAATCGCTTCTAGTGTTGGAACTTCTTTACTGGTGTCTATCACATGGGCCAAATATGCTTCGCAATTCTGACGCAATAACTTCTTCACTTGAGCGATCGTTAAGAACTTCTTCTCTTGCTTATTTCCTCGGAATATCACCTTCTTCTTATTATCCAAGGTCTGAAGTCTCACTTTCCTATTCTTACAATCAATCTGGGCGTTATTTTCTGACAACCAATCCATTCCTAAAATAACATCAAATTCTCCCAACTTAAAAGGTATCAAGTTGGCATAGAAATAATGTCCTCCTATCTCAACATCGCACCTCGGGCACACTCGGTCGACTAAAATTTGATTCTTATTAGCTAGCTCTATCAGTAATGCTTGTTCTAACAATTTAACTTCGCAATGCAGTTTATCGACAAAACTTTGAGAAATAAATGATCTTGTAGCTCCAGAATCAAATAAAACTTTAGCATCTATGGAGTTGACTGGAAGCGTACCTGCCACCACGTCTGAACTCTGAACAGCATCCTTCATAGTCATATTGAATGTCCTAGCCTTTGGCTGGTCCTTTGTTGATGGTCCTTCAATCCTTGGCACTTTAGCAGTTGATTCAATTGTCTGGCAGTCCCTGGCAATATGCCCCATCTTTCCACATTTAAAGCATACTGTCCCTGATCTCTGAGCTGTAGTCTGACTTCGACACTCATTAGCATAGTGTCCCTTCTGATTGCACTTATAACACAACACATTAGCCTTACAAATCCCAAAATGCCGTCTACCACAAAATTTGCACTCTGATGCAGGTGGACGATTGGGTCTCTGCTGATTTGAATTCTGAAAACGGTGCCCATTTTCTGGCTGTGGTTTCTTAAATCCCACACTCTTATTATTCTGAAACTCTGGCCTTTTATTGAAACGGCCCTGGAAGTTACCTTGTTGCTGGCCTCCTCCTGAGGTTTCTATTTTCCTTTTCTTCCCATCCTTTCCTTTCTGTGACATATCACTCCTACTCTCAATCACCATTGCCTTCTGAACCACTGCCACATATGAAGTCAACTCAAACATGGCCACTCTGTTCTGAATCCAAAACTTCAATCCCTGTTCGAATCTTCTTGCTTTCTTTTCATCTGTATCAACCTGGTCTGGCACGAACCTTGCTAACTCAGTAAACTTAGCCTCGTACTCAGCCACAGTAAGATCACCCTGGGTCAGATTCAAGAACTTAATCTCCATTTGATTCTTCATATACCTCGGGAAATACTTCTCCAGGAACAACTCTGTGAATCTCTCCCAAGTTATAAACTCACCTCCTTCCAATGCTCGCGTAGATTCCCACCAATAGTTCGCCTCGCCCTTCAGAAAATAACTTGCAAACTTGGTCTTCTGCTCAATTCCTGCTCCGACCAATTCAAAAGCCTTTTCCATTTCCTTGAGCCATGCATTGGCTTCCACAGGATCAGCACTTCCCTTGAACTCAGGTGGCTTCACTGCTTGAAACTGCTTAAAAGTCACTGCAGGTGGTGCTGCTCGCTGCTGTTGTTGCTGCTGCGTAAGATGTAACATCTGCTGCTGCATTAGTCCCAACATCTGGATAATCGCTGGATCTGTACGACTCTCGGTACTACCCTCTCCTGAATTATTCCTTCTCTTTGGTGCCATTATTCTGGTAAGAAACAAGCAATATATATAATAATCTGTCAAGCATTGTGTCAAATATGTAGCAATTCCTTAGCATATTAAAGTTCGCAAACACTATCTCTTCTCCAAAATATCATAAACTTGCTACCATATTAACACAAGCGACATGATTATCACATAATCCTGCTTATTATCTCGAGAATAATAACATAAAGAAAATTTACTCCGAATTATCCAAACCTTTTAAATCCTTACTCGAAATCTTAACTAAACCAACAAAATAGCAGGGCAATGACACAAGGCCTAAAGCTAAACGCAAAACAGGAAACCTAAACAACTTAACTATAACCCAGCCCAATATCCTAAATTTAATCCTATAAATGCTAAACTACACGCGCCTATCTTATGTGATCTTCCTATGACTTATCTATGACAATCCTATGCCTGTTTCAGTGACCATAACCTGTAGCTCTGATACCAACCTGTGACGCCCTCCAAACCCGGGGTCTAGATTTGGGGTCACTCGCCAATAAACCAAAATAAAATAATCACAGCGGAATAATATAATAAAATCGACCCCTTTTACCTGCACTGGATCGATCACAGGTTATAGTATGGAACAGGCACTACTACAAATCAAGTGTTATTACAACCATAAGTCTAATTAGTTTTACAGATTATTCAAATTTTATTACAAACCTCTAGACTATCCAAGCGTCTCAAAACAGTCTACCTGGAATACACACCAACTATTTACAAACACATAACCTCTGGTCAGACCTGGAACTTAAGCTTGCTCTGGCCTAGCTGAAAGAATCAAGATAAGAAACAAGTATGAGCGAAAGAAATGCTCAGCAAGTAGTAAATAGCTTATGATTTGGAATAACAACAGTATATCTGATGACAAAACCAACTACAATAACTGAACAGTATCAAAACTCATATAAATTTGATAATAAACAACATTTGCAATATATTATGTTTTGGGATTGGAATCCTCGAACGACGGTGTGTTGCCGCCGGTGATCAGCCGCGGAGCAACACCGGTATGCCGAAACATATCCAACTAAACAAAAGGTACCCAAGGCACATATTGGCCTAGCAAGGTGTTATATCCTGTATAACACATAGCTCACACTGGACCGCCGCCACGGCCTCTTACGCAACCATCCAACCCATAAAACCATTTTCCGTTAAAGGAGTCGAATCAAATGACATCCTTAACCACATAACTCCCCATTTCTCATGGTCCGGAGTTTTCTCAACAACCAATGGCGAAATAACCAGAACAATTAGTTATTCGCTAGTCTCAATTCAAAGCTTCACTGTATAGAGTAAGTTATAGCGAAATGTAAAAATATTTAACTATTCTGAACTTAGAATAGTAGAGA
Source organism: Apium graveolens (assembly GCF_009905375.1). Taxonomy (NCBI): domain Eukaryota; kingdom Viridiplantae; phylum Streptophyta; class Magnoliopsida; order Apiales; family Apiaceae; genus Apium; species Apium graveolens. The sequence goes on from NC_133655.1 coordinate 75,223,205, forward strand.
AATTGAAAGAATAAATTTCAGAGTCAATATCGATTGAATGATAAATGAAGATATAGGTACTTGCATAATATAATTCAAAATAAACGTCACTTGAACAATAAGTGAAGTCAGGGATACTTGCCTGGTATGCTCAATAACTTCTTACTTTAACTCTGTTTCTATCTGCTGGCTACTATCTCCGTCTAACACTTGACTGCGCTCCTTGCTACTTGATTCTATAAACAAAAGGACTATCTTAATTGACAGATCTAAACTCAATCGACGTAACTATACGTCTTGACATCTACCCGACCGTTTATAACTAACATGGCATTTTAAAACTGTAACAGACAACATGTATATCACGTATCACGTAATCATGGTATTCGTATAACACGTACTCACATATTTCATATAATACATAAGTCAGATCATTATGAGATACATCTCAGTGCGTTCAGAATAAAATTTAGGTCATTATTAGCATTTACCGACCAAATACCGACTTAAACTGATACACAAATCAAATGACATTGCAATACAAAAGAAATCAGGTCTCAAAAGTATTTTTATTAAAAGCGCAATATTTTTCTGAATCTGTACGCGTTCGTTTCGTATTAAACGGACAAACGGTTGATTTATTATGAATTTTTGAACATTTTTCGGAATAAAAACGATCTCCGAATAATTAAAATAATAGAGTTCAAACACCCTAAAATAATTTTATAAGATTTATCGAGCTTGGAAAATAATTTAAAATAATATCTTAAAGCTCGAAACTATTTTTCAGAATTTTTAAATCAATTTTAAATAATTAAATCTAATTAAATAATCAATTAAAATTAATTAATAACTAATTAAATTAATTAATCAATTAATATTTAAATTAATTGAATAATTAAATAATTAATTATCAACTAAAATTAATTAATTAAATAATTTGGATTTATTTTTAAATTAAAAATAAATTTTCAGAATTAAAATAATGATTTTTAAAATAGAAATGAATTTTCAGAAATTATAAATAGGATTTTGAATTATTTTTAAAATAGAAAATCCCCAGAAACAGAATTTTAGAAATCAGAATGGGTCAAGGGGATTAAAACCGGGTTGGCTGTGGTTGCAAAACGGGTCCTCAAGAATGTTGCCGGGTCAGGTCCCAGCCGGCCGGAAACTGGGATTGAATCCCAGAATCCGGTGGCTCTGCCGGACTCCGGCGAGCTTCAAGCACCCACAAAACACAGTCGTTTCCCTATTTTCTGATCTTAAACAGTCATACAGTGTCACAACACTCCGATTTTAGCCCCAAACGGAACCACCAGCCCCAGAGCTCGGATTCCGTGCAAACCTCCATTAAACCCGGCGGAAGAAAAATCAAAATCCGGCAAAACACGATCTCCCTTAATTCTTAACCAAATTTAACAAACAATATCTCAAAACAATGCTGAGAATCATACAAACACATTCCTATATTCAAAATCAACAGCAAATACACGAATCAGAAAGCCCTAATTTTCGAATAAAACCCTAAAATTACGAATTTCCAAATCACTAGTCGTTTGAATGATTTGAGGGCATAAACAGAAAGAACATGAAAATCTGAACATTTTGGTTACTCATACTTCAAATTCTGAAGTCTGCATCACCCTCAAATTTGGGTTTGATTCTCAGAAATCTTCAAGAACACCAAGAACACATATTCAAGAAATTTTCAGAAATTAAAACCTTAATTTCTATATGATATCGAACTCTATTTTTGAAGTATAATATACCAAATCGACCAGAAAAACATGCTCTACAACATGGAAGCATCAAATCACATCAACAACATCAAGAACAAAAATTCATAATTTAATTATCAAATAATTCGAATATAAATAATTAAATAAGAAAATTACTGTGATTTCTGGGCAGAAACTGATGATTGATTCAGAAAGAAGATTTCGAGAGCTTCGTTTTGATATGCTGCACGCCCGAATCGGAGTTCGATAACGCCTTCGTTCGTGTGTTTGATTCTCGGGAACGTTTCGGTTTTCTCGGGTTTTTCTCTGTATTTACGGTGTTTTAACTGGTTGCAAATGAAAAACGGAATAAACGAAATAAGAAATAGGCTATTTATATTTATGGAATATTGGATCGTTCTGGATCATTTTGGATCATTTTGGATCATTAAATTAGTTGCTTAGCCGCTAAGTAACTGCAATAACGATCCGATTCAATACCAAAATTGGATAATTATCAAAAGCGGGCTTTTTATAAAACACCATATACGAACATAACGTAAAAATATCCCGCCTTTCGAGATTACGGGTTTTTATTGTTTACCGAAATGACTATCGTATCGAAAATATTGCGCCGGGCCGCGCACGAGTCAAACCGTAATCCGGATCGAAAAAGTTAAAACACGGAAAATGTCCGGAATTACCAGATTAGGTTAGGAAGGAGTTTTCGGAAGAGTTTCGGGTTGTAAAAACGCAAAACGGTTGAAGTTGGAAGATTCCCGGCTTTATAAAATAATTTTATAATTATTCTTAAAATAATTAATAATTCATAAATCATTATAAATTCATATAACACTCCAAAACTTACCAGAAAAATACCACAATTATCTATATTTTATTCTGGACATATAAAAATTCAAATATTCAAATAATGTCACATATAACATTCAGATATCTATCCTACTTTTCAGATAATTCACCAAAAATTTCACATAAAATCACATAAACAATTCCGAATAATGATAATAATATTTGAAAATATATAGGATATTACAATAATTGTGGAAGTTCTAACCATCTGCCTTCTTTTTGCAGGAAGAATAAGAACATAAACTCCTTACCTTCAAAATCAAGAGTTAAAAGTCAGTCTATTAGATTTAAACCACAAAATCCTTATTTTCATTGTGGTAGTTTATGGCATTCCATTTATACTTGTAAGGAATATCATAGTTTGTACTATAATTATTATCAATTAAAACCTTCTTTGAAAAAAGTTTCCATTGTTCCTTCTAGTGTAAATTCTGATTCAAAGTCTGATAGTGTAAGTTCTGATAAGAAAAATGTTAACATAAACTCTGATGCTAAATCCGCTGCAAATGTTAACAAACTTGATAAGGCCAAAGGATCCAAGCAAGTCTGGGTCCTTAAAACTAATCATTAGTGGTCTTTGTGATTGCAGGGCAACAGGAAAAATATTCTAGTTCTGGATAGTGGATGTTCAGGACATATGACTGGAAATAAAGCCCTGCTATCAGACTTTATGGAGAAAGCTGGCCCAAGTGTTTCTTATGGAGATGGCAACATTGGAAAAACATTGGGATATGGCAATATCAATCTTGGGAATGTCATCATTAAAGAAGTAGCTCTGGTCTCAGGACTTAAACATAATCTGCTGAGTATAAGTCAAATCTGTGACAGAGGTTATTATGTCGATTTCTTTGAAGAACACTGTGAAGTTGTGAGTAAATCCAAAGGCAAAGTTGTTCTAAAAGGATACAGGCGTGGTAACATTTATGAAGCTAAGCTTTCAACAAGTACTGATGGTTCTGCAATCTGTCTGATGAGTAGAGCATCAATTGAAGAAAGCTGGAATTGGCACAAGAAACTCTCTCATTTAAATTTCAACAATATAAATGAGCTAGTCAAGAAAGATCTTGTGAGAGGACTGTCAAAGTCAGTATTTTCTCCTGATGGCCTTTGTGATTCTTGTAAGAAGGCCAAACAAAGAAAATCTTCATTCAAGAGCAAGACTGAATCATCAATTCTTGAGCCTTATCATCTACTACATGTTGATCTATTTGGTCCAGTAAATGTCATGTCTATTGCAAAGAAGAAATATGCATTGGTCATAGTGGATGAGTTCACTAGATACACATGGGTGTATTTCTTGCACATAAAAAGTGAAACTGCATCTATCTTGATTGATCATGTCAAACATTTGGATAAATTGGTCAAAGATTCTGTGAAAACCTTAAGGAGTGATAATGGCACTGAGTTCAAGAATTTGATAATGGAAGAGTTCTGCAAAAACCATGGAATAAAGCAGGAATTTTCTGCCCCTGGAACTCCACAGCAAAATGGAGTTGTTGAAAGGAAGAATAGAACTCTTATTGAAGCTGCACGTACAATGCTTGACGAAGCAAAGCTTCCAACCTATTTCTGGGCTGAAGCTGTGCAGACTGCTTGTTTTACTCAAAATGCAACACTCATTAACAAGCAAGGAAAAACACCATATGAGATGGTGAAGAAAAAGAAGCCAAATCTGAAGTACTTTCATGTATTTGGATGCAAGTGTTTTGTTCTCAAGACTCATCCTGAACAGCTATCCAAGTTTGATCTAAAAGCTGATGTAGGAATATTTGTTGGATATCCACTTTCCACAAAAGCCTTCAGAGTCTATAATTTGAGAACAAAAGTGGTCATGGAATCTATCAATGTCTCTTTTGATGACAAGAAGATTATTGGTCTTGAAGATTTTATTGACCATGATCAGCTGAGATTTGAAAATGAAGACTCAAATTCTGATACTGAAAATCCTGACAGTCTAAGTCCTGATACTGTAAACTCTGATGGATTAAACTCTGATGTTATTGAAACTGTGGTGACTACGCCAAAGGAAGATGCACCTATGCAGGGGGAGCATACTCAAGATCTTACCACATCTCAAGAAACATCAGAACATACATCTGGCTCTTCAAGTTCTGATTCGTCAAGTTCTGATAAGCCAAGTTCTGATAGTGCTGAAAATCTAAATTCTGAAGAATCCAACTCAGAGAGCATAGTTTCAGGGGGAGCATCAGAAAATGAAAATGAAGACAGCATGGATCATGGGGGAGCATCCAGTTCTAGAGAAAACCTTCCATCTGCAAGGAAGTGGACTAAATCACATACACCTGATTTGATAATTGGAAATCCTGATGCAGGTGTCAGAACTAGAACAGGTACTTCAAACGAATGTCTTTACAATTCTTTTCTCTCTCAGACTGAGCCAAAGAAAGTGGAAGAAGCTCTTCAAGATGCTGATTGGGTGCAAGCAATGCAGGAAGAGTTAAATGAATTTGAAAGAAACAAAGTCTGGACCCTAGTGCCAAGACCAAAGAATAGATCTGTTGTTGGTACAAAGTGGGTATTCAGAAACAAAACTGACAGTGATGGCATAATTACAAGGAATAAGGCAAGGCTGGTTGCAAAAGGATATTCTCAATAGGAGGGAATTGATTATGATGAAACATTTGCACCAGTTGCTAGGTTAGAAGTCATAAGGATATTTTTGGCTTATGCTGCTCACAAAAAGTTTACTGTCTTTCAAATGGATGTGAAAAGTGCTTTTCTCAATGGAAAATTGGAGGAGGAAGTATATGTTGAACAACCTCCAGGCTTTGTAGACTCCAAACATCCAGATTATGTCTACAGGCTTGATAAAGCACTTTATGGACTTAAACAAGCTCCTAGAGCATGGTATGAGACTTTAGCTCAGTTTCTTCTGGAAAATGGATTGAACAGAGGAACAATAGACAAAACACTGTTCTACCTCAACCATGGAAAGGACTTACTTCTGTGCCGATTGGCAGCAGGAATGTCACGTCACTGCCATTCCTGATGAGATATGGGACTCTGTCCCACAGGAGGTACTCACCCACCTCCTGTTCTTCTATATGGATTACCATCGCCATCTGAAGTGATTGGAGGAGGAAAGGCTGGAAGCTCTCCGACAGCAAGAGCGAATCATTCGACTCGCCATTCTGTTTGTCGAGAGTAGGAAGAAGAAATGATTTATTTTCTTCTTCCTGTTTTTCTTCATCATCAGCCTTGCCCTGCTTCTTGAGCTAGGACTAAGGCTGTTGATGTTAGGTTTAGCAGCTTAGGGAAATCTTGTACAAGTACTGATGTAATTTCAATTTCATGAATGTATTCTCTTGATATATTAATGAAATTTGTTTTTGTTTCAAGATTTTGTCTCTGAGATATTTTAATGCATTGTTAAATCCTGTTACATATTCATATTCTGATGACCATATAAATACTGTGTTAATTTAAGTTCTGATTTTCCTTTATCAGTAATTACTCATATGATTTATCTTGGTTATTTTCACTTGATTTATTTTCAGAATATTAATGTTGCAGTGAAAAATAATTTGAATAAGTGGGAACAGTTTCAATTTTGCATTAAAACTGATTCACCTTGATTAATGGAATATCTGGGTAAGTGGAACGGTTTTTCCTTGAAAAACTGCAAGTGGGTGGTAATTATTGCTTATTTACCGTGCCCATTACTTCTTGCCTTATCTATGTATGACAGTTGTCAAGGTATGCTCCACTACTTTTAAATGCATGTCTGCCAGGTGTCCCAACGGTTACTTTTTGTGTATAAGTAATAGAGAGAAAAGATTGTCAAATATTTTATTTACTTTTCTCTTTTATCTCTCTCTCTTACTTTTCTTCTTTCTCATCTACTGACGATTTTTCATATAGACATTTTCTCAAACACAATACAGGCAACCGCATTTCTCTTAAATTTCAATGGCACCCAAGGACATAATTTTCCATGGAGCAAAGTTTGTTCCTAATAACTTCTCTGCTATACTTAACACGTCAGAGGCACCCTCTGAACTTCATTTCATTCAGGATTTTCTCACTAGTTCTGATATTGGGTACACTCTAACTGAGCCTGAATCAGTCTCTGGAGTTCAAGTACTGGAGTTCTGGAGGAGTGGAGTATATGATGATGGTGGTGCTCCAGGGTCCCCGAGTATTATCTTTTCATCAGGGGAAAATGAGTATGTTGTGACTTTGTCTACGGTTCGACAAGCACTGCAGCTACCTGAGAACTGTGTTTATTCTACTGTTGACGAACCAGTTCTTCAGAACATGATGGCCAGTCTAGGATATGAGGGAACATTGGCAAAGCTTGGCAAGTTGAAGAGATCTTTCATAAGGAGGGAATGGAGTTTCTTTTTTGACTGCATTACCAAGGCTTTTGCTAACAAATGCTCAAATTTCGATGCAATTCCCATATTCAGCCAACAAATCGGGTATGCTCTTATAAATCACACTGATTTTGATTATGCAAGTGATGTCTTAGGTTTTATTGGGGACAGGATGACAGAAGATCGAAATACTGTATATTTTGCCAGATTTTGTCAGCTTATTCATAGCTTCTGTTGTAATCAGCCCCAAAGTTTTGGTGATTTAATTCCATCCTTCAGACTAGCTAAAAGAGCTTTCACTGATTTATTATCTACTGATAATAAGAAGGCTGTGTTAAGACCCCTCGTAATACCTCTATCTATGAAACAAGCCTTAATCACCTATGACCCTGTTAAGTACACTACACTCTATCCTGATGTTCAACCATCAGAATCTCATTCCTCAGTACCTACTATGAAGCCTTCATCTTCCAAACCTAAGAGGGCAAAGACTGTTCATCAAACACCTCAAAAGAAAAGGAAAATTGCTTTAAGAGATGAATCTGATACTGAGGAACAAGTTCCTTCTTCAGAACCTGTTATTGATGAAGCTGAGAAAGAGACTTCTCAGAAGGATTCTGGAATTGGGGGATCTAGGCTTCTCAAGAGGCTTAAAAGAATGACTGTTCCTGAAACTCCCAAGGAATCCAAATCTGCAAAGAGATACAAGAAACAGAGGGCAAATAGGCCAGTTTCAGATGATGAAGAGGAAGCAGCTAAGGAAGGGGATCAGGAATCTCTGATCTCACAAGAAAAGGAATTTGCTAAAGTTACTTCTTCTCCATCAACTCCATCTCAGGAAGCTATTTCTGAAAAGGCCAACACACCATCTGTATCTCCTATTGATCCAGGCACAAGTGCTGATATTGATGTTCAAAACTTGGTTGTGCCTGAAGTAATTCTCTTAGAAGCTTCAACAACAAATAATCCATCAACAACACCTGTTACTGATGTTGTTCAAACTCCAGAGTTATCTACTACACCTTCTCTGCATCTAGATGTTGATGATCAAAATTTAGGTGAGCATCAGGATATGGCTGTTGATTAGAACTTAGAACCAGGTCAGCAATTAGAGGATGCTGAAGCCTCCATTGCTACTCACACTGTTGTTTTATCAGAAGATACTGATTCTGTAAGTTCTGATGCTGCAAATGCTGGAGATACTGGTGATACTGCTCCAAATGCAGATGCTGATACAGCAGGTCCTTCAGGACATACTCCTCAACAAACTACTCTTAAGTCTGAACTTGTTAAGAAGTTTGTTACCAGAGAAGCACCAGTGCCTTGGAGTGAAACTCCTGCAGGACAGGAGTGGACTAAGGAATGGAACTCAGTCTCCTGTGTTCCAACTGAAAAGCATCTTGCTGAGCACTTGACTAAAGCTGATGAAATGCTAAATTCTGATAATTTCAAAACCCAGCTTAGAGTCACTGCATTGAGTACTAAACATCTACAAGGTCTTCATTCAACTACTCATTCAGAGCTACACACGATTCAGGAAAAATTTATCAAACATGAACAAGTTCAAAAGATTGATAAGAAAAAGTTCTTCCAACCTACCTTTGACAGGATTGCTTATATTGAGAAGACTCAAGAGAAAGAACAAGCTCAGATTAATGATATTCTGACAAATCAAGCTTCTCAGCAATCTCAACTTACTGAAATCCAAGCCTCAGTGGAATTGCTTGTCTCTCTTTCACTTCCTGCTGATGCTAAAAAGGGGGAGAAAGTAATTAAGTCCAAATGCAAGACTGACAAGACACTGAAAGGGAAGGATACTGAAAAGGATGATCAAGGACGCTCTGGAATGGGTAGAGGTCATAGTCAAGGTAGAGGTTTCACATCAAGAAAAGCTGAAATCACAAGTCACAGGACAAGTTCTGATACTGGGAAAAGAATAAGTTCTGCTACTGGTAAAATGATAAGTTCTGATAAACTTTTAGATCTTGATGAGGAAATGTCAAGACAATTATTTATTCAGGAAAATCCAGGAATGGACTTGGAGAGTTTAATGGAAGAAGAAGCCAGACTTAAATCAGAGAAACTCACATCTAAATCTGAAGCTTCTGGTAAAAAGCCACTTCCAAAACTCAAAGGCATTGTGATCAAAGAAAGGACACATACTGAAGCAACATTGGCTAAATCACAACCGCAGATAGATCCAAGATCCAAGGGTAAAGAAAAGGTTGGTGAACCTATCAAGGTTTATGTGCCTCCTGAGAATGAAGAAATCACTGATGAAAAGGATGATATTACTCTGACTTCAAGAAAAGTTCTTAAAACAACCTCTGACATGGCTCAAGTTGTTCAGAGTCAAGATAAAGTAAGTTCTGATATTTCAAAGAAGCAAGTAACCTCTGACACAGCTCAAGTTAACTTGATATCAGAAGTTAGACCAAAGACACTCCTACCAGGATTCACTAAAGCAAAATAGACTCAACTTTTGAAGACTGCTGCAAGTGGTATTGAAGCAAGAGTAGTTACTGGAAAGGAAGCAAGAGATAAAACTGGATTGGGAAGTGCTGATGAAAGAAGAATACAGAACACTACCAATGATCCAACTTCCTTGAGTGAACCAGGTATTGGAGCAACTCCTGAGAGATTGAATCAACTGGAATCTGTACAAATGGTTTACCATACCTACTTGAAAGAACACATCTTGTTATACTTCATGACAGATGGTAGGGTTAATCATATAAGGCAAAATGCCGTTCCATTGAAGTATTTTGAAGAATTGGAGCATGTATTATTCTTACTTCAAGTGGATGACAGATTGATAGGAACTGCTGCAAACTATTTGAAGGATCAGATTCAGAGACAGAAAAGGCTTTATTCTGTTAAGTCTGACAGCACATATGTTCCAAAGTACAGAGATCACAAGGGTGATATAGTTGAAATGAAGCCCAACACTGCTAAAATTATAACTACCTTTCTAGGGTACAGGGCTGTGGAATTCAATCTTGAGTCTGATAAAACTTATTTGATCAGACTGGATCAGGATATAAGAAAAGCAAAGATTAATGATCTCAGGGCTGCAATCTTTCAAATTGGTGAAGATACTGCAGAGCTTAAAGATGCTAAAAGGAGGATGATTGATGAACTTAGATATGCTGAGAGATGTTTGTTGAAGAACTATCTCAGAACAACTCCTGACATCAGAGAGATCAGAAGATGAAGCCAAGTCGAAGATCTACAACTGCTAAAATTCTGATATTTGTACATACTGAAGTTGTTATCAGATGTTAAATATTGGTAAAGCTTTAAGGACTGTGAGTTGTAGTTATCTAGTCTAATTCTCATGCAATTGTACTTAATGTTTTTGACATCATCAAATATCTGTTAAACTTGTATATTATGCTAATTTACAAGTTGGGGGAGATTGTTAGATATATTTGATAATGTCATGGCTAATATGATTTATGTTTAGTTTTCAGATCTTACTTAACAGGACAAATCAGTACTTAACTGGGAATCAGTACTTATACTGGAAGTCAGGACTTAAGGATATCAGTGCTTATATTATCAGGAGATAATCATCAGAAGTTGGATATCAGAACTTAAGTGCTGAAGGACGATCAAATAAGGACAGTAGCTGATTAAAGGAAAGAAGATCGAGATAAACATAAGAAGAGATATGCATGAAGAAGGAGTTCCGTGAAGAATGGAATACTTGGAAGAAAAGATATCTGATTGATATATTTTAGGAAGCAGAATTATATTCCATATCAATTAGCGATTATCTTGTAACTATGTAATATATAAACACAGACATAGGGTTTACACTATAAGTGTTATTATATTCAAGAAGATTATTCATTGTAACCCTAGCAGCTCTCGTGATATTTGTTCATCACTGAGAGGTAACAGTTCTATACTGTAACAGAGTTTATTGTTTCAATAAAGTTTGTTTTCTGTTACTTAAGATATTAAAGTTCGATTTGATTGTATTTTACACTGTATTCACCCCCTCTACAGTGTGTGTGACCTAACAGTGTACACTCATGAAGAATAATTTAGCTCTATTATATATAAAATGGAGACTTGAGTTGAATTATATGAGCATCAGATAGATTATGATGCCAATAAGAAGCTGTTAAGTAGTGAGTGATGCTGCGAGTAAAAGTTTTTGAAAAGTTGTAGGGTTGAAAGATCAACCTGAGAAAATGGAAGTGAGATACTTGAATATATCATTATCTGATCCTTAATATGATTCTGAGGACAGAATCCTTTTAAGGGGGGAAGGATGTAACATCCGGGATATCGTGTGTAATTATTTTTATTAATAAGTAATTTTTATATGATTATTATGTGATTTTCGGTGAATTATCTGATGATTGGTGTGAATATGTGAATACTTATATGTGATAAAGTATAAGTATGTTAATTTTATTATGAACAAAACAAAATATAGATAATTACAGTATTTCTATGGTAATTTTTGGCCTATTATATGATTTTATATTGATTTATGAAATTATTAATATTTTCTGAATAATTATAAAATTATTTTATAAAGTCGGGAATCGTCCGACTTCAACCGTTTTTACACTTTTACAACCTGAATCTCTTCCGAAAACTCCTTCCTAACCTAATCTGGTAATTCCTGACATTTTCCGTGTTTTGACTTTTTCGATCTGGATTACGGTTTGACCCGTGTGCGGCCCAGCGAAAGATTTTCGATACGATAATTATTTCGGTGAATCAACAAAACCCGTATTCCCAAAAGACGGGATATTATTACATTATTTTCGTATAAAGTATTTTATTAGAAGGCCGGTTTGGATAATTACCCAGTACGGGTATCAAATCGGATCGTTTTTGCAGTTACTTAGCGACTAAGTAACTAATTTAACGATCCAAAACGATCCAAAATAAACCAATATTCCAAAAATATATATAGCCCTTTTATCATTTCATTTTATTCGTATAATCACAATCAATCAGTAAAACCCCGTAAAATATACAGAAAATGTCGAATTAATATCGCGTTCTTGAGAATCAAACGTACGAACGAAGGCGTTATCGAACTCCGATTCGGGCGTGCAACATATCAAAACGAAGCTCTCGAAAAGTACTTTCATAATCAATCATCCGTTTTTATGCAGAAATCAAGGTGTTTTTCTGATTTAATTATTTTAATTCGAATTATTTATGAATTAAATTATAGATTTTTGTTCTTGATATTTTTGATATGATTTGATGGCATAATCGGGTAGATAATCGTTTTCTAGTCATTTTGGTATATTATACTTCAATTTAGAGTCCAATAACATGTAGAAAATGATGTTTGATTCTGGAAATTGGAATTAGGGTTCTAGTTCATATGAATATTCTTAATTGGAATTAGGGCCTTCTGTTCCTAGGGTTTTTATGTGATTTCGATGATCGATTAAGGTTCTTGATGAAATTTGCAACTGATTCGTATATATAAATATATTAAACAATATCGGGAAGGGGCCGGAACCGCGTCGCCGGAGTTCTTGAACTCGACGGCGGCGATAATTTTTTGACTGGTTTTTCCGGCTGCTTTGGCAAAGATTGGTAAAAACGAACTACAGGAAAGTGTTGCTGGTACAGAGAAGAACTAATCTGCACCTTCCTGGATGTGTTAGGGTAGGGGAAGACGACGGCCGAGAATCGCCGCTGGTGCTCGTCGGAGAAGAACATGGGGGGGAGTTACATTTTCCACCCCTGCAGTTTTCAAAAACTTTAAATCCTGTATTTTAGTTTTTAAAATTTACAAAAATAGGATTCTATTTTGATTGTTTTCAAAAATTATATTTCCACTTATTTTAAATTCAGAAAATGTATATTTATTTAATCTAAAATTCGGAAAATTATTTTAATTATATATTTATTAAAAAATTGAAATTATTTTATTAAATAATTTTAATTAGTTTTTAATTATCTTAATTAATCGATTAATTTATAATTAATTGATTAATTAATTTAATTAATTATTAATTAATTTTAATTTATTTAATAATTAGATTTAATTATTTAAAATTGAGTTAAAAATTCCAAAAAATAGCTTTGAGCTTTAAAATATTATTTTAAATTATTTCCAAGGCTCAATAATTATTATAAAATAATTTTAAAGTCGGATTCAGGTATTCCAAACCTATTATTTAATTATTAAATAATTTGGAGTCCCGTTTTAATTCCGAAAAATGTTCAAAAAATCGTAATAAATACCTGGAAAATCATTTTGACCCCGAATCTTCTATGAAAAATTATTTTGATCGAATATCTTACGTGTTATGTGCTACGTGCTAACTGATTGATGTGTTATATGCCTATGTGGTTATGGTTTGACTGTTTTAGTCATAACTTTTAATTCGTAAATCGGATTTGGGTGAAACGAAGGGTAGATAAAAACTTATGACGTCTATGTGACGATTAGAATGATATGAGATTGAGTGTTGATAGATACTTGTGATGCCTAGCAGAGTAAGCGAGGCATAGAAAAGAAAGCCAGTGATCAGTAAATAGAACGGAAGTATAGAAAAAGAAAGCAAGTGATCGATGAATAGAAACAAGGCATAGAAAAAGAAGGAAAGTAATGGAAAAGTAAAACTGTTAGATGGGTACAAGTAAAGTTGGAAATCATCGGTGATAAGGCAGGTACTTCTGAACTTCTCTTCAAAATATATTGCAAATATTTTTGAACTGTCTCATAATATGTCTCTATTATTCAAAATAACTCTTGTTTTATATTGCAGGTGCTTTAAACTATTTAACCTTGAACCTTGATTCTTCTTGATCTTGAGCCATAAGCCTTGTTCTTCATAAACCATTGATTGTTGAATTCTCATATATGATCCAAACACATACGATACCACCCCACAAATATATATCTACCACATATTGATTTCTGATATTGAATTGCTTGATATACCAACCCTTATTCCTTGTTTAACAGAAGACCAATCCTTGGAACCCTTGAACCCCTGGTCTTCTAATTTCTGATTCTTTCCTTGATTGAAAGCCAAACTTTTTGAATCTCTTGTTATACCTTCATGGTGTTATGAATCACCCTATGCTTCAAGATAATTGTTGTTCATGATCCAGCTTATTGAACTACATTGGTTATTATATTGAATTGTTTTAGAATTACATGGTTTTATAAATATGGACTAGATTCGTGGTCGGACCAGATTCGTGGTCATAATAGGCCAATGCGTGCCTTGGATCCAGTATATAAAGCAAAGCTGGGAGCCTTGCTCGAGGTTAGTGCGTGACTGATTAGCAGCCTAACCTTGGTTTTTTTTAAAATAAAAAGTGAATATCCAATTCTAATCATTGCTTATTCAGAAACTTGATTCTTCTGAATCACTTCAGTTGATTATTGTTTAACCTCAATTGTTGCTATTATGACTTGCTGAGGTAGTTAGCTCACTCTTGCAAAATTTGTTATGTTTTCAACAGTCAAAAAAAGAAATTGTTGGTAACAAGGATTCCCAGTCCCACGTGCGAGCTAGGATTCCAGGTTAAGTTGGATCGAGCTAGCAGGAGCTTATATTGTAGGCGAGTTATGCGAGATTGTAAGGACGATATCATTATCAATTGTCAGTTGAACTAGTGGGGATTTGGTATAATGTAATAAAAGATAAGGTTGTGCCTTGTTTTCATACTTTAACCTGGTGCGATCCGTGGGTGTGTAAAGAAGGGTCAATGCATATAATACTTTATATACATGTTTAATATTGTGGTGTGTGTTGTGAGCCCCAAACTTCTGACCCGGGTTTAGAGGGCGTCATATTATGTACTGATTAGTCTTAATTAGCCCTGGTTATTGCAGATTAGCCTCGATTAAGGCCAATTAGTGCATTCTAGCTTAAAATTAGGCTCTTTTAAGCTTAATTAGCAGCTTGTACATGGAAATTAGCCCGACTAGGGCCGATTAGCCCCGATTAGGGCCAGTTAGCAGCTTTTACCCTATAATTAACCTTAACGAAGGTTAAGGGGTGATAAACGCTTGCTTTTTAGTCCTGATTAGGACAGTTTAGTGTTAAACACTATCCAAATGACCTGTACACATGCCTTAAGTGTGTATACACGTACTAGAAAGTCATTGTAAATATGTAGGTCGTTCCATACTTTATGATAAAATGAAGATACCCATGAAGGGCTGATACCCATGAAGGGCCGACACCCATAAAGGGCTGATACCCGAGAGGGATGAAAGTACCCTTTGTCGCGATAAGACCATTATAACTTCCATGAAAACTCGAGCAATATTCATGAAAGTTGGGGGGGGGGAAATGATATAGATATAAAATACATCCTAAGGACATTAAATATCGCATTAATTAAACTTGGGCTTCTTGTCTGAAGTCCAGTACAAACCTGTCTGGTCCGAGCTCATAGAAGACTCAAGACGGCCCAAGTAGAAAAGGCCCACCAGCTGAGGTTGTCAAGGTCCACGAACACAAGTTGTTCACGGACTAGGGACATATGTTCTAAACAGACTCAAAGTCCTACACAAAAGGTTCTGGAGTTCCTTCTCTTACAGGACTCCTAATTACCATCTAAGTTGGAGACTTGTCCACCAAGTCTCCCAACAGAGGTCTAACCCTAGACTCACCTCTATATAAAGGGCTCTACCCCTTAACCTAAAACTATGTTTTTGGCTTAATTCTCTATAACACAGAGATACGTAGGCATCTTGCAAGGACTGATAGTCCTGAATGCAAGAGCAGCCATTATAGCCCGAAGCTCACCAACCCTAGCATTAAATACTAACACACTCGGGCGTTTATTCCACAACAATTTGTGAAAATGATTTTTTAAATATCTTAAGGGCACTATAAATCTTGGTTTATGGTATCCAAGAGATTCAGACTTTAAGCTGATAGGATATTCAGATGCTGATTTTGCATGATGCAAAATAGACAGGAAAAACACTTCAGAAAGCTCTTAATTTCTTGATGGCAGATTAGTTTCTTGGTTTAGCAAGAAACAAAAGTCAATTTCCACTTCAACTACAGAAGCTGAGTATATTATTGCAGGAATTTTTTGTGTACAGATTATGTGGATGAAGAATTAGTTACTGGATTTTGGGTTTAGAGTATTCTAATTTTCCTATATATTATGATAATCAAAGTGCTATTGCAATGACATAAAATCCAGTACAACACTCAATGATAAAGCACATCAGCATTAGGTACCATTATATAAGGAAACATGTGATGGAAGGTACAATAGAATTGCACTTTATGCCTACAGATCATCAATCAACAGATATCTTTACCAAACCACTTTGTGAAGCTACATTTACAAGACTGGTGAATGAGTTGGGAATGATCTCAGGATATTTCTCAAATACTGATGACTAAATTGTTTTCTATAACAAACATATGTGATTAGAGTTTGATATCTATTTCTAAGTATCAATATTTCTTAAATTCTGATGACAAGTATTAAATACGGATGCCATGTATTCATGCTATTTTCTTTTTGAAAGTTATATAAAGTGTTAAATTCTAATAGTTTACTCTCTATAGTAGTTGCATGAATAAACTCTGATAATATGATTAAATACTTATAGAAGTCAACCATATATTGACTGTTAAACTCTGATGATTTTTGAATTTATTCAGAAAATATCTAAATCAGTATTTTTTGAATTATTGGCTGTGATTTGGCTTGTGAGTATATGTAATAATTACAGCTATATGATTGGTGGCGTGTAAAAAGGAATAAATGGTTCAGTAATTATTAACATTACCTTGTGTAATAGTGCACGTCTTTTCTGCTCCTAATTCTTCGTTCTATGATTATTTGCTGAGAAATAGAATTACAACACACGTCACACTAAGTCAAACCGTTTGTGAGTAAAAGAGTACATAGTTTTATAAAATCAATTTTTGATTTTAACCTATCACTTCATCTTTTTACCAAACTCTTTCTACTCTCTTACTTCTTCTTCTTCTTTCTCGATTAAATTATAATACCCTAATCAGTTTTTAAGCCTTTTTCTCAAACACTTCAAGATAACTTCTCCAGTTGCAACCAAGACTTTCAATTACAAAGGTGTCAAGTTTGTTCCGAAAAACTACGCTACTATTCTCGAAAATACTGATATTGATCCTGATTACCATATTTTTCAGGATTCTCTACCAACAAGTGAAGTGGGGTATGCTCTTACAAACCCTGTTATAATTTCTGGTAACAATGTTCTTGACTTTTGGAGAATAGGGGTGTTTAATGATGGAGGTCCTAATGGAGGTACACCCGGCATTACTTTTGAGCATAATAGGGAGACAAAGCATGTGACTCCTCAAACTGTCAGGGATGCTCTTCATCTTCCAATTCATTCATCCTATACAATCTTCATTGGTGATGTTGATAATAAAAGGTTTTTAACCTGATTGGCCATGACAAAGAGATGAAGAATTTGGGTCAGCTAAAGAGGTCAAGGCTTCGAAAAGAATGGAATTTCTTCTTTATTGCACCACTAGGGCATTCAACAATAAGTACACAAATTTTGGTGCATTGCATATGATGTCATAGAAGATTGGGTACTCTCTAGAATTATGATTTTGGTAGATTAATTTTATGCTTTATAGGAGACAGATTGGAAGCTGATGCAAATGTAGTATATTATGCTAGATTCTGTCAATTAATCTTTAATCATTGTTTTCCAAATGTGACAATTCCTACTAACCAAATTATATTAGTGTTTAGGCTCACAAAAGGGCCTTCTCTGATTTAATTTCCAAGATAAAAAGAGAACTTTTCGTGCTCCTCTTAAAATTCATGTTTCTGCCAGGGACTTGCTCATTGCAAGGATCACTGAGATCTATGCACAGCAAAATGTGAAAAGATCTAAGTTACAGGCTATTACTTATGGGAACCCCTTATAACTAACCCTAGCTCTACAACTTAAACACTTCCACAAGCATAATCCACCTAAGGTGTCTCTCAAAAGGCGCATGTTATAAAAACAAAGAAAGTGACAAAGTCTGATGCTCCACAAGGATCAGGACTGAGGCTTTCTCAGAAAACACATTCTAATGTTATTGAGAAGAACGGTGGAAGACAACCACAAATTTCTCAATTTCTCAAGCCTTCGACCACACCAAAGAAAAAATTTCTAGCCACTATATCAGACTCTGATGAAGAGGACAATGCTCCTTTGTCATCAAAAGAAAAAAATATAAAGTCTGAATCAGTGACAACTGGTCAAGGTCCTAGCAAAAAGACCAATTTGTCAAATACTTATGAGTCACATGACACACCCTCACTTTATAAACAACCAAGGAGTGATAAGGGCAAGTCAAATGTCAATGTTCCTGTGACAATCTATAAGGGCAAGTCAAATTTATGTTCCTGTCACTATCACAGATGCCATTACCATAGTTGAAGTTGAAGAAGTAATGGATGTAGAAGAGATTGAAGCAGAAGCAGTTACCTCAGTTACCTGTTGTGCCTCAAAGATTGGAAGATAGTTGAGAGGCACTCTATTGTTGAGGTTGTTCCTGCTCAAATCTGTAAGAACTCTCTTTTCTTGAACCCAATAATCAAGCTTGTTGTTCGGGTTCTCAATTACAAGGTCATCTGAAAAAAGTTAGCTAGCGTAATAAATAATTTAGCATAATATATGTTCTTTGACCTCTTCTTAATATATCCTAATTTATACCCTAATTCTATCATGACAGAGTTACTAAAGTTAAAGTACTTGTCATTCAAAAGCATATATAGCATGTTAACCATGGAATAAGTAACTGCATCAAAGAAAGCTCCATTCTTTTCTATGGACCATTCTCCTAACCTCTCCTAATTTGGTAGGAATGAGAGAATAGCCCATAGACCTAAGCATGGTGCTTACATCTGTGTCTGTGTGTGGAACATTAGTGTTGTTTTCAGGAAAATAAAAGCAAGCTTGTATTTCATCACAATTAATACAATAATCATTAAATTTAAAAGGGAAGACAATGGTCTTATCTTTGGAGTTGTACACCACCGTGGTCTAGATCTGCTCCATAACTTCACAATATATTACCGAAGATTCAAGCATAGCATAGCTTAGTTTGCAGTTGCGAATGAAGTCCAGCATCTTGTGATAGTCCTCAGAAGCAGCAATGTTCTTGTCCACCAGTGTCATGAAGTTTGTTCTTCTCATAGACAAATCCAGATTGAGACATAATCTTGACTCCGGGTTCCATTGTTGTGATTAGAATGCAGTTACAGAGAAAGGGGGTTTATGAAGATGAAGAGAGTAAAAGTTGCTAAGTAATTCAGAGAGAGATAAAAGTGAAATACAGAAATGAATTGGGATTTTATACTAACTATGAAAAGGATTGATAAATAATTAAAATAAAATAAATAATCCAATGAAATTTGCCAAAAATAACCGTTTAAAAATAAAGCAGACTGTAGAATTTCCAAAATTTATCCATCGATAGATACATACACGCTGTATATCAAGTCGACGGCTAGGGTTTGGAATTAGCGGTTAAGATTGAATCAATTCAACGGATGCATGGTATACCTTTATTCGTTGAAAGATAAAGTACCCAGAAATATATTAACTTTCAACGAATAATCCTTATCCACAGAATGCTATCAGTATTTACCTTTAGCAAATCCTGATTTTAGTGTCAGGATCTGACCACTTGCAAATCCTGATGCCAATGTCAGGATCTGATAACTTGCAAATCTTGATTTGTATTTTTAATAAAATCAAACTTAATTCTGGTTGCATTACAAATTGCTTAGACATCAGAATAACTTAGGAATAATTAAACATACCTAACTCACTTACCAACCTAGTGAAGGTGGACTCATCAAGTGGCTTGGTAAAGATGTCTGCAAGTTGCTGCTCACTTGGAACAAAATGAAGTTCCATAGTACCATTCATGACATGTTCTCGAATGAAATGATACTTTATGTCAATGTGCTTTGTCCTTGAATGTTGTACAAGATTTTCAGTAATGGCAATGACACTTGTGTTGTCAAAGAAAATTGGGATCTTGTCCACATATAGACCATAATCCAACAGTTGATTCTTTATCCAAAAAATATGTGCACAGCAGCTACCAGCAACAATATATTCAGTTTCAGCTGTAGAGGTAGAAACTGAGTTCTGTTTCTTACGAAACCAGGACACAAGCTTGTTTCCTAGAAATTGACAGGTTCCTGTAGTAATTTTTATGTCTATTTTACAACCTGCATAATCTTCATCTAATTAACCAATTAGATCAAAACCAGAATCTCTAGGATACCAAATGCCAAGTTTTGGTGTTCTTTTGAGATATCTGAAAATTCTCTTAATAGCTACTAAATGAGATTCTCTACGATCAGCCTGAAATATAGCATAAAAACAAGTAGCAAATATTATATTTGTCCTACTGGCTGTTAAATATAAAAGTGAGCCAACCATGCCTCTATATCTTGAAATGTCCATAGACTTTTCAGTAGTGTTCAATTCAAGTTTAGTGGCAGTGGTCATGGGAGTTTTCGCAGATGTGCAATCCATTAAGTCAAACTTCTTTAAAAGATCATGAATATATTTGGTTTTACTAATATATATTCCATCACTAACTTGCTTAAGTTGTAAATCAAGAAAGTAAGTTAGTTCTCCCATCATGCTCATTTTATACTTACTTTGCATCAATTTGGAATTTTTTTTGCAAAGTTTCTCATCTGTAGAGCCAAATATAATATCATCTACATAAATTTGAACAAGTATACTAGAGCCATTAAAATTTCTAAAGAAAAGAGTTTTGTCAACAGTACCTCATGTGAAATTATTTTCTAAAAGGAACTTTGACAAGGTATCATACTAGGCTCTAGGTGCTTGCTTCAATCGATAGAGTGCTTTCAAAAGATAGTAAACATATTCTGGAAAGTTGGGGTCTTCAAAACCAGGAGGCTGACTGACATAGACTTCCTCCTCCAAATCTCCATTCAGAAAGACAATCTTTACATCCATTTGATAGACTTTGAAATTGGCATGGGCTACATAGGCTAAAAAAATTCTGATAGCTTCAAGTCTTGTAAGAGGAGAAAAGGTTTCATCAAAATCTATCCCTTTGTGTTGACAATAGCCTTTAGCAACCAATCTGGATTTGTTCCTCATGACTATGACAGTCTCATCCATCTTGTTTCTGAATACCCATTTGGTGTCAGTAGAATTCTTGCCTTTTGGTTTGGGTACTAGCTTCTATACTTTATTTCTTTCAAATGGGTTTAGCTCCTCTTGCATGGCCAAAACCCAATCAGGATCCAACAAAGCTTCTTCTACCTTCTTTGGCTCTTCCTGAGACAGAAAGCTGTTGTATAAACATTATTCTTAAGTTCCTTTCCTTGTTTGTACTCTTGAAGATTTATCACCAATAATTAGTTCAAATGGGTGATCTCTAGTCCATTTCCTTTGCTGTGGTAGATTAGCTCTAGATGAAGAGGCCTCAAAGTTATCTTGATGTGTGACTGAGTTTTGATTATAAGAAACTCCCCTTGAGTTTATGGATCTTTGACTTGAAGTTGGGGTCCTTTCTGTGTGTGATCTAAAACGACTTTCAACTCCTTTTGATAGTTCAACGGATGTTGAATTTTGCCTTTCGACGGATGATGCAGGTTGTCTCTCAACAGATGATGCACCTTATCTTTCGACATATGTAGAATTCTGTGCTTCATTTGTTGCTGACTTTTCTGCATTTTCCTTATAAATTATTTCTTGATCACTTTTATCATCACTATCATCACGATTTATCTCAACTTTGTCAAATTTGAGGCTTTCATGGAAAACTTCATCTTGTAGTCCTTCAATTTTCTAATCATCAAACACAACAAGTAAAGATTCCATAATAATGTTGGTTCTAAGATTGTAGACTCTATATGTTTTTCCCATAACATATCCAACAAATATGCCTCCATCAACTTTGGCATAAAACTTTCCATGTTGATCAGTTTGATTCCTTTAAATGTAGCATTTGCATCCAAAGACACGAAGAAAATTAAGTGTTGGTTTTCTATTCTTGAACAACTGATAAGGAGTCGTGTATTTTGCTTGATTGACCAAATAAATATTCTGAGTATAGCATGCAGTATTTACAGCTTCTGACCAAAAATAAGTTGGTAACTTTGATTCTTCTAGCATTGTCCTTGCAGCTTGAATAAGAGACTTGTTCTTTCTCTCCACCACTCCATTTTGTTGTGGAGTCCTTGTTACTGAAAACTAATGCATGATCCCATTTTCTTCACAAAATAACCTCATTGTAGAATTCTTGAACTCAGTACCATTATCACTCCTGATTCTTCTAACTTTGAGATCAGGATGATTGTTGACTTGCCTTATATGATTGATAATGATTTCACTAGCTTCATCTTTAGATTTAAGGAAATATATCCAAGTGAACTTTAAGAAATCATCCACAATCACTAGACAATATCTTTTCTTTGAGATTGACAACATATTGACTAGTCCAAATAAGTCCATGTGCAATAGTTATAGTGCTTCTTCAATTATAGATTCAAGCTTCTTCTTGAATGATGCCTTGATCTATTTTCACTTTTGAAAGGCATCACACAGTCCATCCTTAGAGATCTCAACTTGAGGAATGCCTATTACTAGGCCTTTCCTGACTAACTCATTCATAGTCTTGAAGTTCAGATGGGACAGCTTGTTGTGCCATAGCCAACTTTCATATTGACTTGCTTTGCTGAGAAGATAAGTGATAGATTCCAAATTTGATGAGTTGAAGTCAACTAGATACACATTTCCTTTCTATTTCCATGCACACATCAAAATCAAATCAACTTGATTTTGGTGCCCAAGTTTCCTTGGGTTCTGCCTTGTTAGCCCTTTTCTTAGGTTTCCTCAGCTTTCCACTATCAAACTTAGGTGACCGAGGATCAACCTTAGTCCTAAGGGATTGACTATGAATCCCAGGATCAAATTTAGAATTATCATGCACATTTTGATTAACATGATATGGCATAGATTGTGCAAACATGTTATTCTAGTAGGGCATGCTAAATGACATTTGTGGCAAATTGAATGCAGCATAATAAGGATTTTGTGCAAATGGTTGTGCTTTCAAGTTTTGTGCAGGAATAAAAGGCATAACATTAATTGGTAATGTGGGCATGTTGGGAAAAGAGGGAGGTGCAGATATTGGTGCAGGCATATCATATTTTCAATTAACAGACAAATGATTAACACTACCGCACTTAACACAGATTTTTCTAGGTGCATATTTGTCAAGTGTGTAGTTGTTATGTGTAACATCCGGGAAATATCGTGTAATTATAAATAATTATTATATGAGTATTGTGTGATTTTTGATGAATTATTTGATGATTCGTGTTGATATTTGGACGTTTATATATGATAAAATATGAGTATGTTAATTTTATGATGCCCAGAATAAAATATAGATGATTGTGATTTCTTCTGGTAATTTTTGGAATGTTATATGATTTTATAATGATTTATGAATTTATTAATTTTTTTCTGAATAATTACGAAACTATTTTATAAATCCGGGAATCGTCCAACTTCAACCGTTTTTACGTTTTTACAACCCGAAATTTTTCCGAAAACTCCTTCCTAACCGAATCTGGTAATTCTGGACATTTTTCGTGTTTTGACTTTTTCGATCCGTATTACGGTTTGACCCGTGCGCGGCCCGGCGCGAAATATTCGATACGACAATTATTTCGATAAATAACAAAATCTGTGTTCTCAAAAGACGGGATCATATTACATTATTTTTGTATAAAGTATTTTATAAAAAGCCCGGTTTGGATAATTATCCAATACGGGTATCAAATCTGATCATTTTTGCTGCTATTTAGCGGCTAAGTAACTAATTTATCGATCCAATACGATCCAACATGAACCAATATTATATAAATATAAATAGCCTAATTGTTATTTTATTTTATTCGTATAATCATCATCAGTCAGTTAAAACCGATAAAAATACAGAGAAAATCCTAAAAACACCGCGTTCTTGAAAATCAAACGCACAAATGAAGGCGTTATCGAATTCCGATTCGGGCATGCAATATATCAAATCGAAGCTCTCGAAACACTCTTTCTAAATCAATCAACTATTTTGGTGCAGAAATCAAGGTATTTTCTAATTTAATTATTTTATTTCGAATTAATTTAAGATTAAATTATGAAAATTTGTTCTTGATGTTGTTAATATGATTTGATGATTCCATCGTGTAGATAATCTTTTTCTGGTCAATTTGGTATATTATACTTAAAAATAGAGTTCAATAACACATAGTAATTAAGGTTTGATTTTCTGAATATTCTTTAAAAAATGTTCTTGGTGTTCTTGAGGATCAAACGACCGTTTGAAGGTGATGCAGATTTCAGAATTCAAAGTATGAGTAACCAAAATGTTCAGATTTTTATGCTCTATCTATAGCTGCCATTAAATTATACGAACGACTGGTAATTTTTCAATTCGTTATTTAGGGTTTATGTTCGAAATTGGGGATTCTTAATCTATGAATCGTTTGTTGATTTGGATGCTTGGTGAAGTTTTATTATTGAATTTTAAATTGAATGGTATATAGAATTGAAGGTTTTAACCCTGTAAGAGTACAGACAATTTATTGAATATTTTTGTTTTTATTTTTCAATTTCCTCGATTATATGTGTTTTGGTTATGAATTTTAATGATATGGACTGATTGTGCAAAGTGTAAGCTTCATTTTCGCGTATAAATCGTCAAATTTGGTTATCAGCTGTGTGTTTCATGTTTTTCCGATGATGTCGCCGGAAAATCGTTCAATTTCGGCCGGATCTTGAACGCTGTTGTTCGTGTGATTTTGTTAGTGCAATTTTTGAATCTCTGGGCTCGTGTTAGTGTGATTTGTACTGAGAAACCGATCGAAAGAGACGATTTGGACCCCCAATTGAGGTCGCCGGATGAAAGACCAACGTCGGCCAGAATCTGCATTTTTCCAAATTTCCGGCGACGTGTTTGTCGATTCCGGTGACTCCTTTGCCCTGTATTCCGCCTTTTGATCCACCGAGGAAGAAGACCCGATTCCAGAAAGTGTTTCTGGAATTAATTTTTAAAAATAAATCGATATGAATTTCTTAAATTTTCAAAAATTATTTTATTTCAAAATTTAATTTAGTTAATTATTTAAATAATTAACTAAACTACTTTATATCCAGAATTTTTTTTATTATTTTCAAAAATAAAAATTTGATTTAATTATTTATAATTTATTTTAATTAATTATTTATGGATTTAATTAATTGATTAATTCATTTAATTAATTAATTTTATCTATAAATAGTTAAATAAAATGTAATTATTTATAATTAAGCCAACTAATGATTTAAAAATCATTTTGTGCTTTTAAATTTATAAAAAGGTAGTTAAAATTCAATTAATATTATTATTAATTAAATTATTCTTATTTTATTCATAATGAATCAACTGTTCGTCTGTTTAATACGAAACGAACGCCTCTAGACTCAGAAAAATATTCATCTTTCAATAAAAATAGATTTGAAACCTAAATTCTTTGATAACAAAAGGGTGTTTGTTTTATGAATCATTCCGAGTCAGTTATTGATCGATAAAATACTCTTTTTGACCCGATTTCAATTCTAAAAATATCGAGATCTATCTTTTGACGATTCAACTTATGTGCTACATGAATTATGTGATTATGTGTTACATGAATAATAAAATTACATGCCTTATGTGTTTATGTGTTATATAAATTGGGCATCCACGTGTCTTTTAAACGTTATCTGATTGAGATGTGATCCTTATCTGTTATTATCGGGCGGGTAGATGATAAAGATAAATGTATGGGCTAGACAATGATATATTGTCAGTTAATTGAATGATATCTTTTATGATAGATACCCCTAGTGCGAGACACTCAAGCCAGACAGAGATTGTAAAAGTAAAGCCTGATTACGTGTAGTCATGAAACGAGCGAATTCAGAATAAGGATAAACCTAAGATGATAAATGACAAGAAAGGTCAAGTAGCCGGTTTATGGAAATACAGATACATCAGGACTGAGTGATATGGCAGATAGTTAAGATCAGAGGATTATCAATTGAGGCAAGTATTCCTACACTTTATGCTAAATTACTGCATATACTTCTTCATTCCTATTCTAAGTTCAGAATAGTTAAATGTTTTTATATTTCGCTGCAATTACTCTTATTTATGCAAGTACCTCTTTGATCTTCTTCCTTGATTATCGATTGATCTCTTGAGCAAATACCCATTAGTTCGGGTTATTTGTGAACCCGGAATCGGGATGTTTTGAAATCAAAATAATTTATATCAAAATACTCCACGGACAGGATGGTTATGATGAGGGCCATGAATGAGCTGCACCCTAAGGGCTAGGGATGGCTGGACCCTTGATTATTAGGCCATAGTTGCCTGGGTACCCCATATGTTGGTTGGGTCTATGCAGTTGGGTATAGATCCGCACTATATCCTGACTGATCAGTAGGTTATAGTGCATATGTTGGTTTCTAGTGTCCAGTCTAATTTATTGTTGATCTCCATTAATGGCATTCCTTCTTGAATAGTTCATGATTACAAAATCAAACAAAGATTTGATTCAAAGGGATGAAACATTGAAATGTTCACTGTTCTTTTATGAAAATATGTGATTTATGATTAAAGGCCAATGAGGGCCGATGTTTTGTTCGCCCAACTATTTTAAATATATAAAGATGTTTTGAAATCATTCAACAATCATTTCCAGGAATTTCTTTGATCTAATACCTGGAAATGTATGAAAATTGCTGGGCATTTTTGGCTCACTCTTGCTTTGTGAACTCTTATTTCTTTCAGTATCAAATGAGGACAAAAGTGAATAGCTTTTAATAGACAGCAAAAGTGGAGAGATCCCAGCTGAAGAAATTTGGAGGTGTTAGAGTGATCAATACGAGGAAATTAGTAATGAGGTAATGGAATTGTATTTAGACATTGTAATTTTAGAAGGTTAGATTCTTGTTTCATACCATAACCTGTAAGCGATCCGGAATAATGAGGGGTTGTCTGTATATTTGTTGTAATATACATGTTTATATTGTTTAAAGTTGTGTAGTGACACCCAATCCAGACCCCGTATTTGGGGCTGTCACAGTTGATATCAGAGCTACAGGTTATTGGTCCCTGAAATAAGAATAGGTGGAAGTAAGATAGGATTGACAGGTCATATAAGATAAGGAAGACCCTAAGTATACTCATTTTGAGTTCGAGTTGAGTGTGAATTAAGATTAGTGGAACCGATATGGATTAGTAAGATAGGATATTGTTAAGATAAGTGAGAGGCGAGTATATTGACACTATAAATATATCGAGTTCCCAGATCCTATGGTTTCTAAGAGTCGACAGCTCGATGGAGAATGGGTAAAATACCCTGTTTTTATATAGTTTTAAAAGAAAACGCGATTGAATTCTGTGAGAATTTTGTATAAGGGAAGATAGGAAAATTCTAGTATGATCCAACTTAGAATTGCGTAGTAGGATAAGCTCCAGGATGGAGATAACGAGTCGATTAAAGCTCACGAAGAGCCAACATTGCAAATTTTGAAGGCACCATCATTGTAAGAAGTTTCTTATCAATTTTCAGGCGTTGCGCAAGGAATGATATCTACTTTATTAGATATACTGAAGATTAACAAGAAGACACGCTTTTGTTTACGGATAGAATGTCGAATTGCATCAATCGGTGGTAACTACGACATTAAGGACAACGAAAAAAATATCAATGATAGTACCAAATGCCAGCACTGGAGTTAGAGTTACGAATAAAATGGTATGCAATGGAAAATGATGTTTTGTCGATTAATAAAGGCAAAATGAACCCAATAAGGGGTAGAAGATATACTGAAGTGGATGGACCCTTAGGTGGTCGTTTCTTCAATTACGTACCTTGTTGTGATTAAAGAGAACATCAACCAACTCATATAGTAAGGACGACCAGATGCTTGATTTTTAAATTCTAAAACAAGTTTTCGAAAAAGATTTTCTTAACAGAATTTCTAAATGATCTTTACACAAATTGAGTTTTAAAATTTTGGTTGTCAAATTATTACTTGAGTTCCTGTTGCTATAAGTAGTAGATTACCCAGAAGAATATTTGATCGAACTTAGTATTGTTAGTATAGAGGGCAAAGTAGACCCGCTAATATGGAGAAGTTCAAAATTTTCTCGAACGAAGAGTGCAAGCCTTGTCGAATAGTATCAACAAATCGAATCAACTTGAGAAAACGTTATCTATCCAATCTATGAAATTATTAAAGTTTAAAATGGGTTCGTTGACCTAAAAAGAAGCTTGAGGATGATTGATGAAATGGAGATATCTTCCAGATGATTGAAGAAGAGTAATATTTCTATCGACAGAGTCGAAGGGTTGCAGGATCAATGATTACACTACGCGACATAGAAAAAATTAGATATTATGATTATAAATTTTGAAAGAACGTGATTATGGTCGAACTAATAAAATATCAAACATGGAAGCATGACGCTAAAAATATGAAACCTACATGGCAAGGATGAAGCAAGAAGTGATGACGGCAAATCCAATAAGAAGACAATTATGCTCAAATTATGAAAACGTTAAAGGCATTTCCAGAAGATATTTTGAATCTATCATCTAATGTGGATCTGGAATCTATTACTCGAACGAGCCCTGAAAGTATGCATCAGCGAAACGTAGATGGGGACCAATGGTGTCATTCTTTTCTACGACTACGTACACTCTTCTTGATTGTTGGATATGTGTGAGCTTCTCTCAGTGATATATATATGAGACAAGGAAAGAAAAATTTATTGTATCCCTTTCAAATTATTTCCCTTCTCAAAATATTTCTTTTTGCTCGAGACAAGCAATGTTATGATCTGACGCTTTGTCAAAATAACGATGAGTCTAGGGGGCCGCCACCTAATCATGTGATATATGCCATATAGTATGAAAGACTGGCCATCTTGAGTACAAATATGGTTGTCTCATTCATATCTAAATCATCATTCATTCTTTCCTTTTTAATTGTGACATATTGATTTATGGATCCTTCTAATTGTTTCCTTGTATTCTTATTCTTTATAAAAGTTTTCCAATCAGAATCATATACACAAATTCTCTTCTTGTGTAAAGTCTACTCTTTGAGCGTTCTGAAAGAAGTTAAATAACCTCATGTAGCGGATGGAACTTATTGAGTATAAAGATGGTTACAAGCCAATAAATGGTGGACATGTTCGTGCAAAGAAGAATCATTATGTCAATAACGCGGTTGTCATGATGACATCAAATCAAAAGCGGAAATCTGTATACGTGTATTGTTTTAAGTCTAAGATTATGAGCGTGAATTAGAGTAGTTAGCAAACTGTATGAGGTAAATTAACCATAGAAATAAGCAAGTGAAGTTGCATTCACCAGACGAGGCAATCGATTGACGGGACAACAGAAGTAGATAAAGTAATTCTCAATAATGACCTAGACAAGCGATTAATATGTAAAAAGGTGAAACATACTTCAATCACGGGGAGATGTTTGTCATGAAATTTCGAAATCGAAGAAATCTCGAGTACGATAAATCTCAAGCGTGTTCTTCAAGGAACTGTTAAGACTCCTAACCCAAGTAAGTTATTTATGGTAAATTCAATACTTATAACTGGGTCAGTGAAGAAGGTTCCATATGAAAAGATGTAAAGGAAGATGAAGAATTGGTGATCTAATTGCGAAATATTTTAAGAAGTAACACTTTAAAATCAAATGAATTTTCATAAAATATGATAGTATGGATTGAGACCATATGTTGGTTATTAGAAATTAGACAAGTTAACTAAGAAGAAGAAGCATATATTCTCAAGGGTAGAGGTTTTGTTTGATCGGATAAAAGATGCAGTATAAGTTCTTATGTTGGATATATTTGAGATGTCATGTCTAATATATTTCATGTTTAGTTTTTAGATCTTAACTAATAGGAAATATCAGTTCTTACTGGAATCAGGACTTACTGGAAGTCAGGACTTAAGGATATCAGGACTTAGATTATCGAAAGATAATATCAGAAGATTGATATCAGAACTTAAGTACTGGAGGACTAACAGTTAAGGAAGGAAGCTGATTTAGAGGAAAGAAGATCGAGACTAATACAAGAAGAAGATATGCATGGAAAGAGTTAGAGGACTAGAAGAATTATATAAGATATCTGATTGATATATTTTAAGAGACAGAATTATATTCCATATTAATTAGAAGTTATCTTGTAACTGTGTGTCTATATAAACACAGACATAGGTTTACTCTAAAAGAGTTACGATCATCGAGAAGATCATACAAATTGTAACCTAGCAGCTCTCGTGATATTTGTTCATAACGGAGAGAGAACAGTTCCATTGTAACAGAGTTTATTATATCGAATACATCTATTTTCTGTTACTTGTGCTTTAAATCAATTTGATTATATTCTACACTGTATTCAACCTCCTTCTACAGTGTTGTGTAACCTAACAAGTGGTATCAGAGCCTATCTGTTAACACACATATAGTAAAGATCCAAAACAATCATGTCTGAAGAAGCAGAAAATCCAACCAAGCCCTCCAAAACTGAAGAAACTCCAAAGACTCAAACCCATAGTCGATATGAGACTATCATGGTTCCCATGCTGAGACCTTCTGAGTATCCCATATGGAAAGTGAAGATGGCTATGTTTCTGGAAGCTACATGTGGCGCCCTCCAAACCCGGGTCAGAAGTTTGGGGTCCACACACACGCCTTATTTATAACCTGCTTATAACAATAATTAAGATAATAATAATATGCAGTGACCCTGTTTACCAACTACCACGGATCACAACAGGTTAAAGTATGCACACAAGCCACACATCTACTTATATTACATACCGTTCAAATCCCAATTATTCCAAACTCAAAACTGAGTATTTAACATTATTACAAATTTTACAGATTTAATTATCCCAAAAGAAGCCTACTAGCTCAGCTCAATCAACCTGAACCCCTAGCTCTCGCGCTGGACTGGGGATCCGCGGTACCAACTGGTTCCTTCTTAACTGGAAAAGAACAGAAACAATATCGCACAAATGAGCTAACTAGCTCAGCAAGTCACAATGACAAAACTGAGAATAATGATCATCAAGTGAACATGATTATGATATCAAGTGAACAATGGATTATGATTTAGAATTGGATATTATACTTTTATTTTAAAAACCAAGGTTAGGCTGCTGATCAGTCACGCACTAACCCCGAGCAAAGCACACAGCACTGCTCTAACTACTGGATCTAAGGCACACATTGGCCTAACTTGACCATTATATGGTCTGACCACGAATCTGGTCCACAATTTTATAAAAACAATCCAATTCTAACATAATAACAGAATAAGCAATAATAAACAATGTTATGGATAAAAAACCAAGGTTATTACTTGCTGTATTTAATACTAAGATTCGGGAGCTCAAGGCCTTTAATGGCTGCTCTCGTGTTTCGTGACTCAATCTGCCTTTACGAGATGCCTACGTATCTCTGTGAATTAGAGAATCAAGCCAAAAAACATAGTTCTGATTGGTGGGGGTGAGACCCCTTATATAGGTGTTGGGAGTCCTTGAATTGGACTTGATATAGGAGACTTGGTGGGCAAGTCTCATAATTAGAATGGACTTTGGAGTCCTAGGTAGTAGGAAACTGATTCCTTATCCTTTTAGGTCCCCTTGAGGCTAATCTCCAAGGATTTATATCCTTATCGGGACTCTTTTCAACATCTGATTTGTCCCTTATTAATTAATTACGAATTTAATTAATAATCAGGGCTTTTGGGCCTTTTTTATTCCATCAGGCCGGATCTGGTCCATCAGGCTTAACCTTTCTGGTCTGAGTATCATATATCTTTTTATTGGGCCTAGCAGCCCACAGTTTGTACAATTAATGCAGTATTTAATTATACAATCATAATTTATTTATCCCTATCATTTGCCCCCCAACTTTTGGGAAACATTGATTAGGTTTCGCAGAAGTTAAGTCTATTTGTTCCCTTACAGGGTTTCATTTTTTCGTAAAGTGTGGAGCGACCTACACATTTACAATGATTTTTTCCTTTTATTCAGGAATTATCTTAATTTCCAGGAATTTTTCCCTTTTTTCCGGGATTTTTCCCTTATTTTCTGGATTTTTCCCTAATTTTCTGGGATTTTTCCCTAATTTTCTGGAATTTTTCCCAAATTTTCTGGGATTTTCCCTAATTTTCTGGGATTTTTCCCTAATTTTCTGGGATTTTCCCTAATTTTCTGGGATTTTCTGGGATTTTTCCTTATTTTCTGGAATTTTCCCTAATTTTCTGGGATTTTTCCTTATTTTCTGGAATTTTCCCTATTTTCTGGATTCTTCAAATTTCCAGCCCTTTTTTCGACCAGGATCCTAGTCGAAATTTCGACCTGGATCCTAGTCGAAAATAGGGGCCAGCCTTGTCATCCTGGTCGAAAGAATTCGACTAGGATCCACGACCTGGAATTCGACCAGGATCCTAGTCGAATTTTCGACCTGGATCTAGGACCTGGAATTCGACCAGGATCCTAGTCGAAAATTCGACCTGGATCGAGGTCGAAAATTCCACCCCCCCCCCCTTTTTTTTTTTTCTTTTTTTTATGAGCCTATCGACTAGGATTTCGACTAGGATTCTAGTCGATATTTCGACCTGAATCCTGTTCGAAAATTCCTTGATTTTCTTGTTTCCTGGTCGAAGGTTTTCGACTAGGATCCACGAC
Source organism: Apium graveolens (assembly GCF_009905375.1). Classification (NCBI taxonomy): domain Eukaryota; kingdom Viridiplantae; phylum Streptophyta; class Magnoliopsida; order Apiales; family Apiaceae; genus Apium; species Apium graveolens. The sequence continues at coordinate 75,255,908 of NC_133655.1, forward strand.
CTGGAATTCGACCAGGATCCTAGTCGAACTTCGACCTGGGTTTTTAATCCCCATTTTTTAAAAGATGCTTGGTTTATTTGACCTCATTCCTGGTCGAAGCTTCGACCTCAATTCAGTCCCGTTATTCCAGCTATTTTCGGGTGTCTGCTCGAAAGATTTCGGGCAGGATTCACGACCTGGAATTCGACCTGGATTCTGGTCTTTTTTACCCGTTATTTTCGGGTGTCCCCTCGAAAGATTTCGGGCAGGATTCACGACCTGGAATTCGACCTGGATTCTGGTCTTTTTTACCCGTTATTTTCGGGTGTCTGCTCGAAAGATTTCGGGCAGGATTCACGACATGGATTTCGACCTGGATTTCGACCTGGTTCCTGATCTTTCACTAGCCTTCTTTATTTAGCTTTAATTTAGGGTATTGTATTTTCCAAATCCTAATTGGATTTGGGCCTGGCCTTTTTTGTTGGGCCTTATTAAAATTTTCTAAGCCTCTATTATTGGGCTTTTCAAATCTCATTGGGCCTCTTTTATTGGGCCTTTTCAAATCTTATTGGGCCTCTTTTATTGGGCTTTATCAAATATTGTTGGGCCTCTTTATCGGGCTTTGTCAAATATTACTGGGCCTTCTCATTGGGCTTTATCAAATATTGCTGGGCTTAACACACCCTGTTTAGAATGCCCTAGAATTCCTAGGTATATTCTGGAATGTTCTTTTTTCTGGGCCTCTTCTTATGGGCCTTTGTTCTTAATGGGCTTTTCGTCCCTTCAACTTCTTTTTCCTCCTATATAAAGGAATGAGGAAAGGCTATTACTCCTCACTTTCTCATTTCTTAGTTTTCTTCTTTATCCTCCTGCTAAGATTCTCAGAGCAATAACAGCAAGTCGGAGCTCAAAGCCTTTTTCAGGAGTGCTTCTTTAGGTAAGATTCCTCCCTTTGCTTTTCGTTTCTATTTTTCCATTGTGTGCTATTTTAAGATAGCCTATTTACATGCCTCATACTTTTTTCAGATGGCTGACAAAAGAATGACCCGAAATGAACGTGGCTAGAAAGTCCAATGATTTTCCTATTCGATCGAGGTATACTTCCTTAATCGACATGATCAACACTCGAGGGGATGAGTATCCGTCTGATGCGCATCTGGATGCGCACGATCATATCAGTGCTTTACGGGATCCCAAGGAGCTGGAAAAGTTGAGCAGCTGCTTCAAAATCAAGGAGCCTTTTAAGATGTTTCTTGCGGGTTCGGCCGACAGGGCCTGTCAGTGGAAGAAGGACGCGCTATGCGTCTATAGGGATACTCTGAGGGCAGGTATTAGACTCCCTTTTCATCCATTCATTCCTTTGCTACTGGCTGATGTGGGCATCGGCCCTTGCCAACTTCCCCCTAATTCCTGGAGGTTGATTCTGTGCTATCTGTCGCAATGCGCCAAGCACAACGTCCCCACATCTGTTGCTGTCTTCAGAAAGATTTTTCAGTTCAAAAACAGCCCTGATAAAAGTCCGGGTTGGGTTTCTATCAACCAGCGCCCCACTATCCCCCATATCGTGAATGGGAAGTCCATCCCTGACAACAACTTGGGGTGGAAGAAAGATTTTTTGTTTGTTACTTGGGAAGGTGGAGATTGGGGCTCCCTGTTTCGATCATCCTTTGGGCTGGCCGTAGACGGGAGCCCGAATGACATAACTTTGTCTGAGGAGGAGGCTAGAGGTTTCAACCTCCTTACGCAAGACAAAGGCACTTCCCATTGTTGGGACCTTATCCGGGAGACCGTCCTGGTAGAACGCGGCCTTTCGCCCGTTAATAAGAAAAGTAAGTTCCCTTTCTTATCTCCTTTATTTCCTGCACTTTTATTTCATTGATTTTCAACTGACTTTGTTTGTTGCAGTGGCTGAGAAGATTGAGGAGGCTACCAAGCCGAAGGACCTGGAGACAACCAGGATGAAGAGGGCCGGGAAGATCTTTAAGGACCCTCGACTGGGTGACCGCTTCCCGGAGTTCCTTCTTCAGGCAACGGAGCCAGATGAGGAAGGCCCCAGCCAAGTTCTGCGCACCAAGCAGAGGCCCTTGAAGCTCAATTGGCCTCTTCCACTTCTGACCTGGAGACGGCCCGGGCTGAAAATGTCATCTTGAAGGCGCAGAAGGAAAAAGCCTTTGATGGCTGGATGGACACTCAAGAATTCAAAGACTTGATGGTGGAGCATGACGCCCTTCTTCATCCTGTTAGCTATAAGGAAGGCTGGGACGCCGCTGTGGAGGCCATCCAGGATGAGTTTCCTGAGGTCCTTGAGCAGTCGCCCTTTCCTTGCCCAGTGCGGGTTCCAGAGCTTGGAGGTGTTACTGAAAAGCTTGCTGGCATGATCAAGGATGGAGAGGAGGAAGATTCCTCCGAGGAGGAATTCGAGCCTGTCGCTAAGAAGGCCAGGGTGAAAGAATCTCCCAAAGCAGCGCCTCAACAGCCATCATCTCCTGCTGAGGGAACTTCTACAGGGACTTCGGAGGGGACGACCGAGACGTCCGAAGAAATGACTGAAACTTCTGAAGAGACTTCGGATAGTGGTTCTGAGGAATCTCAGCCTTCCAAGGCCTAGCTTTTTATATATCTTCTTTTTGAACTTTATTTATATCAGAACTTGTTACCCTTCGGGGTTATGTTTTATACGTTGCTTTTCTTGCCTTTTTATGTTTTAACTTTACAATCTTAATATGCATTTGAACCTTAAACATCCTTGGATTGAAATAATTTCAAGCTCTTTAATATGAAGTCTGGTTTTTCAAAACCTTACACAGCATGGGTTCAACCCTAATCAATAATAACTAAACATTGTAAATTCTACTAAAATTCTACGCAAGCAAAGCTTCCAGGTGCTTTTAAACCTATTTGTCATAATGACAAGTGAGAATCGTACTTAGCCTATCTTACACGTAGTAAACCTTCAGGTTTTGTGCATGCCAGGTCCTCGGGACTTCAAAACCATCCATAGTTTCCAGCTTGTAGGTTCCTCTACCCTGAACGCTCTTGACTATGTACGGCCCTTCCCAATTTGGGGCGAGCTTTCCTTTCTGTCCAACACCAGAAGCCTCTATTTTTCTCAAAACTAGATCACCTTGTCTAAAAAACCTCTCTTTAACCCTTAAGTTGTAGTAGAATGAAGCTTTTTTCTGATATTCTACTATCTTTGCATGTGCTTTATCTCGCACTTCATCGATTAAATCCAGGGCTAACTTCTGCCCTTCTTCATTTTCTTTTTCATCAAAAGCCTGAATCCTTGGAGAAGAATGTGATATCTCCACGGGAACTACTGCTTCTGCCCCATATGCCAACATGAAAGGAGTTGCATCTGTCGTGACTCTACAGGTAGTTCTATAGGCCCATAATATGGGAAGTATCTCATCCACCCAATTATTTCTTGACTTTTCGATCCTCTTCTTTAGTCCATCCAGGATTATCCGATTTGCTACCTCCGCTTGCCCATTGGCTTGCGGGTGAGCCACAGAGGTGAACCGTAACTCAATTTCATTTTCTTCGCAATACTTCTGGAATTCCTCGTTGTTGAATTGTGTTCCATTGTCAGTGACGAGGATACGGGGAATTCCATATCGGCACATAATGTTTTCCCACAGGAATTGTGCAACCTGCTTAGTTGTGATTTTGGCCAAAGGTTTGGCTTCGATCCACTTGGTGAAATAATCAATGGCTACAATCAGAAACTTCCTTTGTGCTGTGGCCATAGGAAAAGGCCCTAGAATATCCATCCCCCACATAGCAAAAGGAATAGGTGAGTTGATAGAGGTCAGCATCTCGGGGGGTTGTCTGGCGACTGGTGCATGCTTCTGACAGCGATCACACTTCTTTACATATTCTTTGGCATCAGCCATCATTTCTGGCCAATAGAAGCCTAAACGGGTTATCTTATGAGCCAAGGCCCTGCCCCCCAAGTGTTGCCCACAAATACCTCCATGCACTTCCTCAAGAGCTAAGCGTGCCTCATCGGGCCTGAGACACCTCAAGTAAGGAACCACGAAAGATCTTTTATATAGAATCCCATCTATCAAAGAGTACCTTAGTGCTCGAACAGTTAACTTCCGTGCCTCAATTGCATCGCTTGGCAACCAACCGGTCTGAATGTGAGCCTTGATGGGATCAATCCATGACGTCCCCAAGCCTACGGGAGCCACAAGCATAACATCTATGCTTCGTGTCTTCAAAACACGGAAGTACACACTTCCTGAACTTTCTTCAATCTCAGATGAAGCAAACTTTGATAGCGCATCTGCTTTAGCATTTTCTTCCCTTGGAATGTGTTCAACATGGCATTCATTAAATTGGGTCATCACAGCCCTTACTAGGCGAACATACTTAGCCATCGTATCATCCCTTGCCTCAAATTCTCCCTTTACCTGGGATATGATCAGCTTCGAGTCTCCACGGACCTTTAAGTTTTTGACTCTAAGTGTCCCAGCTAGACCAAGGCCAGCAATCAGGGCTTCATACTCTGCCTCATTATTTGTGGTTGGGAAGTCTAGCTTCATGGCATACTCAATTAAGAACCCATCAGGGCTTTGCAAAACCAACCCTGCTCCACTGGAATTTGTTTTTGATGCTCCATCAAAATAGAGAACCCAATATTCTTTCTCCTTGTCCCCATTGTCGACTCCCTTATCTTGAGGTATGGTATCTTCCTGCCCCCCGACTTCTTGGTTGGGTATGGTACATTCCACCACGAAGTCAGCTAGTGCCTGGGCTTTTATGGCCGTACGTGGCTTATACTTGAGATCGAACTCTCCCAACTCTATTGCCCACTTAATCAGTCTCCCACTTGCCTTGGGACTGTGAATGATATTTCTCAGTGGCTGATTTATTAGCACTTCAATTTGGTGAGCTTGAAAATAAGGACGCAGCTTTCTTGAAGCCATTACCAAGGCTAAAGCGAATTTTTCAATGGCTGAATAATTCAACTCAGCACCATGCAAAATTTTGCTGACATAGTATACGGGTTTCTGGACTTTCAGTTCCTCCTTAACCAACACGGCGCTCAAAGTTGCTCTCTGAAACAGCCAAGTACAAGAATAAAACTTCATTCAGAACTGGCTTGGCCAACAACGGGGCCTGGCCCATATACTTCTTTAACTCTTCAAATGCCTTCTGATTTTCCTCACTCCATACAAAGTCTTTGATGTTCTTCAGTGACTTGAAAAATGACAAGCACTTGTCTCCTGACTTGGAGATGAATCGTCCTAATGCAGCAACCCTTCCTGTAAGCTTCTGAACATCCTTGACAGTTTTGGGGGGTTCCATGTCCAGGATTGCCTTTATTTTATCGGGATTTGCCTCAATTCCCCTCTTCGAGACCATCAATCCCAAGAATTTTCTAGATCCTACTCCGAAAGCACACTTCGTCGGATTCAACATCATCTTGTGGTACCTCAGGACCTCAAAAGCTTCCCTTAAATGGGCTATATGATCAGTCTTTACTAGACTCTTGACTTCCATAGTCTTACCAATAAGATCCTTAAAAATTCTATTCACCAACCTTTGATAGGTGGCTCCTGCATTCTTGAGACCAAACGCCATAACAAGATAACAATAGACACCAAAGTCAGTGATAAATGATACATTTGGAATATCATCCTTATGCATTTTGATCTGGTTGTATCCGCTAAACCCATCCATGAAACTCAGCATCTCATGTCCAGCGGTGGCATCAATCAAAGTATCAATTCTAGGCAGCGGAAAACAGTCTTTGGGGCATACATCATTCAGATCGGTGAAGTCTATACACATCCTCCACTTTCCATTAGCCTTCTTCACCATTACAGGGTTTGCTAACCACTCCGGAAATTGAATCTCCTCAATGAAACCAGCCTCTAAGAGCTTTTCCACTTCCTTCTTTATAGCCTCTTGTCTTTCCGGGGCAAAATTTCTTTTCTTTTGTTTCACTGTCTTCCGGCTTGGATCTACGTTTAGCTTGTGAGTAATTAACTCCGGGTCTATGCCTGGCATATCAGCTGCTGACCATGCAAACACATCACTATTTTCTTGCAAAAATTTCACTAACTTCCCTCTAAGGGGCTCCTCTAATGTGGCTCCAATGAAAGTCATCCTCTCAGGATTCTCGGGGTCTAAAGGAACCGAGACCAATTCTTCTGCTGGCCTTCCTCTATTCTCATCATTTTCTCAAACATCCATATCTTCAATAGGAAGAACCTGCCCCCCGACTCCATCTGCCCTCAAAGAGGCCACATAACAGCTTCTAGCCATTTTTTGATCTCCTCTTTCTTCTCCAATCCCGTTTCGGGTGGGAAACTTCATGACTGAATGGTAGGAAGAGGGGACTGCCTTGAAGGCATGTATCCCTGTTCTCCCCATGATAGCATTATAAGTTGAACTAGCCTTTACCACCACGAAATCCAGCATCTGTGTTGCTTGCATTGGCTCCGTACCTATGGTGGTTGGCAATTTGATTATCCCTTCCACAGGACATTCTACTCCAGCAAATCCATATATCGGCATGTCGATTGGTGTTAACTGGGAGTCGTTATACCCCATCCTTAGAAAGGTGTCGTGGAGCAAGGTATCCACAGAAGCTCCATTATCCACAAGGACCCTCTTAACCGGGCTATTTCCTATTATTGGTGTTATGACCAGCGGGTCGTCATGGGGAAACTTCACACCCTCTAGGTCGGAATCATCAAAAGCCAATGTTACTTCTGTCCTGGCCCTCTTCGGGGCTTCTCCAACAATATGCATAACCTCTCTAGTATATGCCTTTCTGGAATTTTTGGACAATCCAGCAGCAGTTGGACCTCCAAAGATCATGTTTATCACAGGCCCTCGAGGTCTCGGCCCTCCATAAATGGTGTTTATAACTGGTCCTCTAGGCTGGGGGTTTCGCCCCTGATCGTCTTGGTCCCTCCTACGATCTTCAAAGTTCTTCCTTCCATTATTATTTCTGTCCCCTCCATCTCCAGTATACTTGTTCAATCTTACTTTTCGAATCAAAAACTCAATTTCATCTTTCAATTGCCTACATTCATCGGTGTCATGGCCAACATCTTTGTGAAACCTGCAATACTTGCCCTTATCTAGCTTGGCGGGATCAGCCTTCAAGGGCTTAGGCCAGCAAATATCTCTGTCTTTCTCAATCTCCATCAAAATCTGACTTCTGGGAGCATTCAGCTTAGCGTATTCAGTGAATTTTTGCCCAGGTCCTCCCTTCTTGGGGGTTGAATCAGGGTTTTGTTCGGTTCTAGGATATTTGTCCTTAGCAATATACTCCAAATCAGTTTTTCGTTTCTTGCCTCCAGTGGGCTCATTACTTACTACGGTCTTCTTCATACTTTCTTCAACCTTGATATACTTTCCTGCCCTCTCTTGGAGCTGCAACATGCTCTCAGGGAGTCGTTTGGCCAAAGACATCTTGAAAAACTCATCCCTAGTTCCTTGTTGCAGTGCTATCATGGCTACCTTATCATCAAGGTCTGGGACTTTTAAAGCCTCCTTTGTAAAACGATTCAGGTAATCTCTTAAGGATTCCTTAGCTCCCTGCACAAGACTCATAAGAGATGCTGAACTTTTCTCATGGACTCTTCCACTGATGAATTGCTTAATAAAAGCCTGACTTAATTCTCTGAATGATCTAATAGAATTTGGGTTTAGGCGACTGTACCATCTTTGAGCCATACCCAACAGGGTTTGAGGGAAGGCCCGACATTTTTATAGCATCATTCACGGGTTGCAGCAGCAGTGCATTAGAGAATGTCCTAACATGATTAGCGGGGTCTCCCGTGCCATCATAGGCTTTGATAGTGGGCATCTTGAATTTCCTTGAGATATGGGCATTCATTATCTCTTCTGTGAAGGGTGGAGTTGGATCATCAGGATCTCCAAGGGGAAGGAGATTGCTTGGATCAGTTCTTGGGACAGCAGCCCTTCTTCTTACCGGACCATCCAGGTCTATGATAGGAGGAGGATTTCTCCCCCTAGGAGGTATGTGGGGTCTGGTGGCTTGGTGAGCCTCCAAATCACGCCTCAGCCTTTGGATTTCAGCCTCATGAGCCCTGATCTTTTCCTGCACTTCTTGGGGATTCGCCCCTGGGGTGCTTTGGGGGCGTTGCCTTCCATCGGCCATTGGCTCTTTTCCAGGACGCCTCCTTCTCGGGGCCACTTCATCATCCGAAGATTCGGAGTCTCTCTCAGTGTATGGACCAGAAAATTCCCGATCCTCAGGGATAGGATCCAAACCTCGTATATAGGAGGGCGCCGCCCTCGTGCTTCGCTTCGCCCAGCATATCCGCTTCCTCCAACCTCAGGGTGAACGGGGATCCCATAAGGGGGGTTAGTAGTAACAATAGTTGAATATTCATACCCGACGGGTCGAGAATTCACAGGTATATGTATTTGTTGAACTTGAGGATTCGTACCTTGAATAGTCGGGGGAGTTGTCCCTTGTGGCTGAGGATGAGTTGCCCCTGTCTGGGCTTCCCCCTGAGTAGATGCATAAGTTGAATGGGGAGGAACCTCCACGGTTGATGAAATCACCTGGGTTGTCTCTAATGGTGTTCCTTCCTCTAGAGCTCCAATTGTTCTCCGTGTTCTCGCCATGGTTGTTGTTGTTTCCCACAGACGGCGCCAAATGTTATGGATAAAAAACCAAGGTTATTACTTGCTGTATTTAATACTAAGATTCGGGAGCTCAAGGCCTTTAATGGCTGCTCTCGTGTTTCGTGACTCAATCTGCCTTTACGAGATGCCTACGTATCTCTGTGAATTAGAGAATCAAGCCAAAAAACGTAGTTCTGATTGGTGGGGGTGAGACCCCTTATATAGGTGTTGGGAGTCCTTGAATTGGACTTGATATAGGAGACTTGGTGGGCAAGTCTCATAATTAGAATGGACTTTGGAGTCCTAGGTAGTAGGAAACTGATTCCTTATCCTTTTAGGTCCCCTTGAGGCTAATCTCCAAGGATTTATATCCTTATCGGGACTCTTTTCAACATCTGATTTGTCCCTTATTAATTAATTACGAATTTAATTAATAATCAGGGCTTTTGGGCCTTTTTTATTCCATCAGGCCGGATCTGGTCCATCAGGCTTAACCTTTCTGGTCTGAGTATCATATATCTTTTTATTGGGCCTAGCAGCCCACAGTTTGTACAATTAATGCAGTATTTAATTATACAATCATAATTTATTTATCCCTATCAAACAATAACCAGAATCATTAACAACAATGGGTGTTTCATAATGAAAGGGTCTCAACCCTTGTAAGGATCAATAAGGTAATTTCAAAGCTTGGATGCTGGGTAATGAAAGAATTGGATAACAAAGGAATCAACGTTTCAAGGTTTCAAAGATTTTGGCTTTCAAAGCATAAAATACAATGGTTTGAAGGTGTAAGCAATCTGGTTCAGTGTTTAATATTTAATGTGTATATATTTGTGGAGTAGTATTGCATACATGAGGTTCGTGTTTGGGTATACAACAATCAATGGTATAGAAGGAATAAGGTTCATGGCTCAAGAACAATAACTAGAATCAAGGTTTGGGTTTCAGTGCTTCAAAGCACTTGCAATATTAACAAGACTATCAAGTACTACAATATCTCGAGAAAGTTCAGAACACTTACCTGGTATTAGCTTACTATCCTGCACTCGCTTCCAATCACAATCGTCTTATTCCTCAACTACATGTTTCCCTTTCCTACATCTTGCCTCTTCTGCTCACATATCATAAGCATCTATCAATAATCAACTTAAACGATTCTATTCAACACATACTTCTATCTACCCTTAAACGATTAACGGATTGAAAGTAAACGCCGGATATATAAACCGATAGTCAATCAACAAGTCCCGTATAACACATAATATATCACGTAATCAATGACATATCGTTTATAAAGAAGCCTCGGGTCATAAATAGGCTTTCTGGTATTTAAAATGATTTTTAAAACATTTTTCGGAATTAAAATAGGTCATTGGATCAATCTTGGGTTAATAAACAGGGTTCGATTGGCCAATTCTGGCTTCGAAACAATTTTATAATAATTATCGAGCCTTGGAAATAATTTAGAATAATATTTTAAAGCTCGAAACTGTTTTTCAGAATTTTTAAATCATTTTTAAATAATTAAATCTAATTAAATAATTAATTAAAATTAATTAATAATTAATTAATAATTAATTAAATCAATTAATCAATTAATTTTTGAATTAATTGACCAATTAATCTATTAAAAATTAACTGAAATTAATTAATTGATTAATTCAGATTTATTTTTGAATTAAAAATAATTTTCGGAATTAAAATAATAATTTTTAGAATTTTCAAAAATTAAAAATGAATTTTTATAATAAAAATAAATAGGAAATATAATTTTTAAACATTTTTAAAACAGGAATCCTAAATTTGCAAAGTCTGGAAACTTCAGGGACCTAACTGTATCGTTCCCAAAAGTCTAGGTACCAAACTGTAATTTTTACATCCCCATCGCCGAAAAATACAGGGGTGGCCGGAGAACACGTTCTCGGCGTCCTCACCCCACCAACACCTCCAGATCACATCTATATTTCACCAGGAACTCAACCATACCAACAAATCATTCTAATCATCCCTGAGTTGGCCGGAATTTGGCCGTGAAGTTTCCCAGTTTCCGGCGAACTTCGGAAAATTTCAAAAGACAACTCCCTTCTCTACAGACCTCGGTGATTCATGAAACTTATACGACTAGATTGCAAATTTCACAGAGAATACAATCCACTATACCACAACATCAATCTATTCCAGAATAAGAAACCCCCAAATTTCAATTAAGAACATTCATACGGGTTATAAACCCTAATTTTGAAATTCGAAAATCAAACTCAAATTTGAACATGTTATTGAACTCCAAATCAGACGTATAATATATCAAAATCACCAGGAAAACAAGCTCTACAACATGCCATCATCAAATCATAGAAACAATCATCCGAATAAAAATTCATATTTTTAATAAATTTAATTCGAGAATAAATAAAATTATAGAAAATAAACCTTGATTTCTGCAGTAAAACGAAGCTCAGAATCTGGTAGAACACTTCAAATCCTTCGTTTTGGTTACTCAAGCTTTGAAAACAGAGATTGGTAACGCCTTCGTTTTGCTGTTTGATTCTTAGAACATTTTATGTAATTAGGGTTTTTCTCTGAAAATTATAAAATTAACTATCTGCAAATGATTATGATACGAAATAAAATACGGTAAAAGGCTATTTATATTTATGGAAAATTAGTATCTTGTTGGATCATTCCGGATATAAAACGGTACGTTTATTTATAAAAACTGAGCCAAACGGTATCGGTTTTCGGGATAATTATCCAAACCAGTATAATTTGTACTGCAGTCTTGGTCTCAGCGCCTGGTTACACGTATTACGAAGTGATAATTGGGATAGTTTAATAAAAAGCTCCCATTTATCGAAAATACGGATTTTATTGATTTACCGAAACGAATATTGTATCGAAAATGTTGCGCTGGGACCCTCGCAGAACAAACCGTACGCCGAATCGAAAAAGTCGAAACATGGAATATGCTCGGAATATTACAATTTGGTCAGGAAGGAGTTCTCGAAAGAGTTTCGGGTTCCAAAAACGTAATAACGGGTGACGTCGGTTGGTTCCCGTTTTTATAAAATAGATTTTAATTACCTGGAAAAAGATTTTAGAAATTTCATATGATTCTTATAAATCCATAAATCAACATAAAAATAATTAGGAAGATATGACAATTATCTATATTTTATTTTGGACATATAAAAATTAAAATACTCAATTAATATTATTTTTGAATATCCAAGTACAGATAACACTTAACAATTAATTCACAGAATAGATAATGAACACAGATAATAATTATTTAATAGCAAAAATAATTACACGATATATCCCGGATATTACACTACAGATCCAGAATACCTTGACATAATTTATGAAGGACCGCATAAGACAACCAAGCTCTCTATTGTAGTTGCAGATCAGCCAGCAAAGACAATACCAAAGGAGAAAAGTGAATACACAGCTGAAGATATCTCATCTATTGCCAAGGATGCAAAGGTAAGGCATTTGCTGTATAGTGCCATTGATAATGTCATGTCAAATAGGGTAATTCAATGCAAGACTGCAAAGGAGATATGGGATGCTTTGGAGACAAGGTGTCAGGGAACTGATGTAATCAAGAAAAACAGGAGGACTATACTCACTCAAGAGTATGAGTACTTTGACTCAAAATGTGATGAGTCATTAACTGAATTATATGACAGGTTTGTCAAACTGTTGAATGATCTGTCATTGGTGGACAAGGAATATGACATTGAAGATTCAAATCTAAAATTCCTTTTAGCTCTTCCTGAAAGTTGGGATTTGAAAGCTACTATTATACGAGACAATTATGCTCTTGATGAAACTACTCTTGATGAAATTTATGGAATGCTCAAGACTTATGAACTTGAGATGGATCAAAGAAGCAAGAGACATGGGAGAAAGTTAAGAACAGTTGCTCTTAATGCTGATGAGGAATCCCTCAAAGTGGCTGTCTCAAAGAAAGGTAAAGGAAATGCTCTCATCATAAAGTCTGATTCAGAATCATCAAGTTCTGATGATGATGATCCAGAAACTGAAAGTCTACCTGAAGTAGATTCTGATGAAGAGATGATGAAGTTGTGTGATCTTATGGTGAAGGGTATCACAAAGATAGCCTACAGGAAATTCAGAAGGGGAAAGAAGTTTTCCAGGAAAGGTAGAAGTTCTGATAAGAAGGGCTTCAGAAAATCTGAAGGCAAAGGAGGAAAGTCTGACATAGTAGATTACTCAAATGTCAAATGCTACAATTGTGGTGAGAAAGGCCACATATCTCCTAACTGTAAGAAAGGAAAGAGTGATAAAGTCAAGGCTCTTGTCACAAAGAAGAAAAGCTGGACAGACACTTCAGATTCTGAAGATGAGGAGAACTATGCCTTGATGGCAAATGCTGATAGCAGTTCTGATGCTTCTGAGTTAAAGGTACCTCAAACAACTTATGCCTTTCATACTGATGATATTACTGAGTTGAGATTATATCTTAAAACCATGTTTATTAGCTATAGAGATCAAACTTTAACATGTGAAAGATTAACTTCTAAAAATCTTGCTTTTAAAAAGAGGAATGATTATTTAGAAAAAGAGTTAGGTATGTTCCATCATACTCAGAAAGATAGAGATGATGCTTTCTATGTTAGAGATGAAGTGCTAAAAATGAATAAATCTCTAAAACCTGAGTTAGAAAAGGGGAGAGAGATTATCAGGACTTGGACTAACTCTGGCAGAACAACTCAGGATATACTAAGTAGTGGGAACTGGAAAGAAGGCTTAGGTTGTGGAGATGAGAAAAGTGAAAAAGGAACTGAACAAGTTAAGCCAATTATTGTTAAATAGACTACTAAGCCAAAGGTAAATCCTGTTAAATTTATAGCTAAAAATGTAAAGTCTGATTCTAAAAAGATGAAAGATATTGAGACAAAAGTGATAGCAGAGTCAAATTCTGACAAATTAGAACATGATAAACCAACTGAAGTTAACATAGGCTTAATGACAAAGAAGCAGCTTAATCATAAACTGAAAGAGATTACCAGTGTAAACAAGGTAAAGGTAGCTAGGAAAAATAGGAATGGAAAGGAAGGTGTGAATAAAAACAACAATTATATGCCTGTTCCTAATGCTCCTAGAAAGAAATTCTATAACTGTGGAAACTCTAACCATCTGGCTTTTTTTTTGCAGGAAGAATAAGAATATAAACTCCTTACCTTCTAAGTCAGTAGTTAAGAGTCAGTCTGTTAGGTTTAAGCCACAAAATCCTTGTTTTCATTGTGGTAGTACATGACATTCCATTTATACTTGTAAGGAATATCATAGTTTGTACTATGATTATTATCAGATAAAACCTTCTTTGAAGAAAGTTGTTTTAATTCCTTCTAGTGTAAAGTATGATGCAAGGTCTGATACTGTTAATACTGATAAAAAAAATTGGTGAAGAAATTTGTTGAAAAGGAAGCACCTATTCCTTGGGAGGATACTCACAGAGGTGTTGAGTGGACCAAGAAGTGGAATGAATCAGACTTTATTCCATGTTCTAAAATTCTGATATAGCATATTACAAAAGCTGATGAGTTGCTCACAAATGCTGATTTCAAGACACAACTCAAGATCACATCTCTGTCTATAAAACATCTTCAAGGTCTACATACTTCTACTCATGAAAAGGTTGATACTCTTAGGAAACAAGCTAATAAATTCAATCTACAGATCAAGATTGATAAGAACAGGTATATCAGACCTATTTCTGAAAAAGTTGCAGCCATTGAGAAAACTCAAGAGAAGCAACGGGCCCAAATTGTTGAGGTTCTGGCTAATCAAGCTTCTCAGAAAGCTCAATTGGATGAAATCCAATCTTCAGTTGAACATCTTCTTTCTCTCTTAGTTCCTTGTTAGATATATTTGATAATGTAATGGCTAATATGATTTATGTTTAGTTTTCAGATCTTACTTAACAGGACAAATCAGTACTTAATTGGGAATCAGTACTTATACTGGAAGTCAGGACTTAAGGATATCAGTACTTATATTATCAGGAGATAATCATCAGAAGTTGGATATCAGAACTTAAGTGCTGAAGGACGATCAGATAAGGACAGTAGCTGATTAAAGGAAAGAAGATCGAGATAAACATAAGAAGAGATATGCATGAAGAAGGAATTCTGTGAAGAATGGAATACTTGGAAGAAAAGATATCTCATTGATATATTTTAGGAAGTAGAATTATATTCCATATCAATTAGCGATTATCTTGTAACTGTGTAGTATATAAACACAGACATAGGGTTTGCACTATAAGTGTTATCATATTCGAGAAGATTATTCATTGTAACCCTAGCAACTCTCGTGATATTTGTTCATCACTGAGAGGTAACAGTTCCATACTGTAACAGAGTTTATTGTTTTAATAAAGTTTGTTTTCTGTTACTTAAGATATTAAAGTTCGATTTGATTGTATTTTACACTATATTCACCCCCTCTACAGTGTGTGTGACCTAACAAGTGGTATCAGAGTTTATTTGTTAACACACATACAGTTAAAGATCCAAACACAATCATGTCTAACACAGAAACTCCGACTAAGCCTACCAAAACTAAAGAACCTCCAAAGACACAAATCCAAAGTCGGTATGAAACCATCAGAGTTCCCATACTGAGACCATCTGAATATGCCATATGGAAGGTGAGGATGACCATGTTTCTGGAAGCTACAGATCCAGAATATCTTGATAGAATCAAGGAAGGACCTCACAAACCAACCAAGCTCGCTGTTGCAGTTGCAGGTGAAGCAGCAAAAACCGTACCAAAGGAAAAGAGTGATTATACTGCTGAAGATATTGCATCAATTCCTAAGGATGCTAAGGTACGACACTTACTGCATAGTGCCATTGATAATGTAATGTCAAACAGGGTAATTAACTACAAGACTGCTAAAGAGATATGGGATGCTCTGGAAACAAGGTGTCAGGGAACTGATACAAATAAAAAGAACAGGAAGACAATACTCACTCAAGAGTATGAACACTTTGACTCAAAGGCTAATGAATCATTGACTGATTTATATGATAGATTTGTCAAACTCTTGAATGATCTGTCACTGGTTAATAAGGAGTATGATCTTGAAGATTCAAACCTTAAATTCCTGTTAGCTCTTCCTGAATGTTGGGATTTGAAGGCAACAACAATAAGAGACAATTACAATCTTGATGAAACAACTCTGGATGAAATTTATGGAATGCTCAAGACTCATGAACTTGAGATGGAACAAAGAAGCAAGAGGAAAGGAGGAAAGTCAAGGACAGTTGCTCTTAAGGCTGAAGAAGAATCCCCCAAGGCAGCTACCTCAAGGAAAGACAAGGGTAAAGCTCTTTTAACAAATTCTAATACTGAGTCATCAAGTTCTGAAAGTGATGATGACTCAGATTCTGAAAGCTTGCCTGAGACTGATGCAAATGAGGAGATGATGAAGCTGTGTGCTCTTACGGTGAAAGGAATCACAAAGATTGCATACAGAAAGTTCAGGAAGGGAAAGAAGTTTTCCAGGAAAGGCATAAGTTCTGATAAGAAGAATTTCAGAAGATCTGAAGGCAGAGGAGGAAAGTCTGATAGAGGAGATTATACCAATGTCAAATACTATAACTGTAGTGAGAAAGGCCACATATCTCCTGATTGCAAGAAGGTAAAGGGTGACAAATGCAAGGCTCTTGTCAGAAAGCAGAAAAGCTGGACAGACACCTTAGACTCTGAAAGTGAGGAGAACTATGCGTTGATGGCAAATGCTGATAAAGAAAGTGCTGAGAGCAGTTCTGGAGCTGCTGAAACAAAGGTACCTCAGACTACTTATGATTTTCATACTGATGATATTAATGAGTTGAGAAGATATCTTAAAACCATGTTTGTTAGTTATAGAGATCAAACTTTAACATGTGAAAGATTAACTTCTGAAAATCTTGCTTTTAAGAAAAGAAATGATTTCTTAGAAAAAGAGTTAGTTATGTTCCATCAAACTCAGAAGGATAGAGATTATGCTTTTTATGTTAGGGATGTGCTAAAAATGAATGAATCTCTAAAAACTGAGTTAGAAAAGGAAAGAGAGATAATCAAGACTTGGACTAACTCTGGCAGACCAACTCAAAATTTGCTAAGTAGTGAAAATTGGAAAGAGGGCTTAGGTTATGGAGAGGATAAGAATGATAAAGGAACTGTAGTAATTAAGCCTGTTGTTAAGCAAAAGCCAAAGTGAAAACCTGTTAAGTTTGTAACTGTAAAGTCTGATAATGATAAATCAGAAGTTAGAGAGGGATTAACTTCTGACAAACTAAAACAGGAAAAGATAGCTGAAGTAAACATAGGCTTAATGACTAAGAAGCAGCTTAAGCATAAGCTGAAAGATGTTAAGAATGTAAACAAGGTAAAATCACCTAGGAAAAATAGGAATGGAAAGGAAGGTGTGAATAAAAGCAATAATTACAAACCTGTTCCTGATGCTCCTAGGAAAACATGTCATAACTGTGGAAGTTCTAACCATCTGGCTTCTTTTTGCAGGAAGAATAAGAACATTAACTCCTTACCTTCAAAATCAGGAGTTAAGAGTCAGTCTGTTAGATATAAACCATAGAATCCTTGTTTTCATTGTGGTAGTTTATGGCATTCCATTTATACTTGTAAGGAATATCATAGTTTGTACTATGATTATTATCAATTAAAACCTTCTTTGAAGAAAGTTTCCATTGTTCCTTCTAGTGTAAATTCTGATTCAAAGTCTAATAGTGTAAGTTCTGATAAGAAAAATGTTAACATAAACTCTGATACTAAATCCGCTGCAAATGTTAACAAACTTGATAAGGCCAAAGGATCCAAGCAAGTCTGGGTCCTTAAAACTAATCATTAGCGGTCTTTGTGATTGCAGGGCAACAGGAAAAATATTATAGTTCTGGACAGTGGATGTTCAGGACATATGACTGGAAATAACTCCCTGCTATCAGACTTTGTGGAGAAAGCTGGCCCAAGTGTTTCTTATGGAGATGGCAATATTGGAAAAACATTGGGATATGGCAATATCAATCTTGGGAATGTCATCATTAAAGAAGTAGCTCTGGTCTCAGGACTTAAACACAATCTGCTGAGTATAAGTCAAATCTGTGACAGAGGTTATCATGTTGATTTCTTTGAAGAACACTGTGAAGTTGTGAGTAAATCTAAAGGCAAAGTTGTTCTGAAAGGATACAGGCGTGGTAACATTTATGAAGCTAAGCTTTCAACAAGTACTGATGGTTCTGTAATCTGTCTGATGAGTAGAGCATCAATTGAAGAAAGCTGGAATTGGCACAAGAAACTCTCTCATTTAAATTTCAACAATATAAATGAGCTGGTCAAGAAAGATCTTGTGAGTGGACTGCCAAAGTCAGTATTTTCAACTGATGGCCTTTGTGATTCTTGTTAGAATGCCAAACAAAGAAAATCTTCATTCAAGAGCAAGATTGAATCATCAATTCATGAGCCTTATCATCTGCTACATGTTGATCTATTTGGTCCAGTAAATGTCATGTCTATTGCAAAGAAGAAATATGCATTGGTCATAGTGGATGAGTTCACTAGATACACATGGGTGTATTTCTTGCACACAAAGAGTGAAGAATAGAACTCCTGGAACTCCACAGCAAAATGGAGTTGTTGAAAGGAAGAATAGAACTCTCATTGAAGCTGCACGTACAATGCTTGAAGAAGCAAAGCTTCCAACCTATTTCTGGGCTGAAGCTGTGCAGACTGCTTGTTTTACTCAAAATGCAACACTCATTAACAAGCAAGGAAAAACACCATATGAGATGGTGAAGAAAAAGAAGCCAAATCTGAAGTACTTTCATGTATTTGGATGCAAGTGTTTTGTTCTCAAGACTCATCCTGAACAGCTATCCAAGTTTGATCTAAAAGCTGATGAAGAAATCTTTGTTGGATATCCACTTTCCACAAAAGCCTTCAGAGTCTATAATTTGAGAACAAAAGTGGTCATGGAATCTATCAATGTCTCCTTTGATCACAAGAAGATTACTGGTCTTGAAGATTTTATTGATCATGATCAGCTGAGATTTGAAAATGAAGACTCAAATTCTGATATTGAAAATCCTGACAGTCTAAGTCCTGATACTGAAAACTCTGATGGATTAAACTCTGATGTTATTGAAACTGTGGTGACTACGCCAAAGGAAGATGCACCTATGCAGGGGGAGCATACTCAAGATCTTACCACATCCCAAGAAACATCAGAACATTCATCTGGCTCTTCAAGTTCTGATTCGTCAAGTTCTGATAAGCCAAGTTCTGATAGTGCTGAAAATCTAAATTCTAAAGAATCCAACTCAGAGAGCATAGTTTCAGGGGGAGCATCAGAAAATGAAAATGAAGACAGCATGGATCATGGGGGAGCATCCAGTTCTAGAGAAAACCTTCCATCTGCAAGGAAGTGGACAAAATCACATACACCTGATTTGATAATTGGAAATCTTGATGCAGGTGTCAGAACTAGAACAGGTACTTCAAACGAATGTCTTTACAATTCTTTTCTCTCTCAGACTGAGCCAAAGAAAGTGGAAGAAGCTCTTCAAGATGCTGATTGGGTGCAAGCAATGCAGGAAGAGTTAAATGAATTTGAAAGAAACAAAGTCTAGACCCTAGTGCCAAGACCAAAGAATAGATCTGTTGTTGGTACAAAGTGGGTATTCAGAAACAAAACTGACAGTGATGGCATAATTATAAGGAATAAGGCAAGGCTGGTTGCAAAAGGATATTCTCAACAGGAGGGAATTGATTATGATGAAACATTTGCACCAGTTGCTAGGTTAGAAGCCATAAGGATATTTTTGGCTTATGCTGCTCAGAAAAAGTTTACTGTCTTTCAAATGGATGTGAAAAGTGCTTTTCTCAATGGAGAATTAGAGGAGGAAGTATATGTTGAACAACCTCCAGGCTTTGTAGATTCCAAACATCCAGATTATGTCTACAGGCTTGATAAAGCACTTTATGGACTTAAGCAAGCTCCTAGAGCATGGTATGAGACTTTAGCTCAGTTTCTTCTGGAAAGTGGATTCAACAGAGGAATAATAGACAAAACACTGTTCTACCTCAACCATGGAAAGGACTTACTTCTGGTCCAGATTTATGTTGATGATATCATTTTTGGGTCTACAAATGACAGACTTTGCAAGAAGTTTGCCAAACTGATGTAGTCAAGGTATCAGATGAGTATGATGGGGGAACTTAGCTATTTTTTGGGCCTTCAAGTCAAGCAGAATGAAGAAGGCACTTTTATTTGTCAAACTAAGTACACCAGAAACTTGCTGAAGAAATTTGGAATGCAAGATTGTTCAAGTGCATCCACTCCCATGGCCACTGCAACAAAACTGGATAAGGATACTGGTAAATCAGTAGATATTACTGATTACAGAGGTATGATTGGCTCTCTACTCTATCTAACTGCTAGTAGACCTGATATCATGTATGCTACCTGTCTTTGTGCAAGATTTCAAGCAAATCCAAGAGAACCTCACTTAACAGCTGTGAAAAGAATTTTCAAGTATCTTAAAGGAACAACTGATCTGGGATTATGGTATCCTAGAGAATCAGATTTTAAACTAATAGGTTACTCAGATGCAGATTTTGCAGGTTGCAAAATTGACAGGAAAAGCACAAGTGGAAGCTGCCAATTTCTTGGAGGCGGATTGGTTTCTTGGTTCAGCAAGAAACAAAAGTCAATTTCCACATCAACTGCAGAAGCAGAGTATATTGCTGCAGGAAGCTGTTGTGCACAGATTCTTTGGATGAAGAATCAGTTACTGGATTATGGGTTAACATATTTCACAATCCCTATTTACTGTGATAATCAAAGTGCTATTTCTATGACAGGTAATCCAGTTCAACACTCTATGACAAAGCACATCAGCATCAGGTACCACTTCATAAGGGAACATGTGGATGAAGGTACAGTGGAATTGCACTTTGTTCCAACATATCAACAACTAGCAGATATCTTCACAAAACCATTGTATGAAGCCACTTTTACAAGATTGGTAAATGAACTTGGAATGGTTTCAGGTTCTTTCTCTAAATCTGCTTAGTTTTGTTCTGTTATATCTGACTTTATGATCAGTATTTAGAGAATTTAATCTCTTTGTGTATTCTGTGCTTAATTGTCAAATGTGTTTAAGTACTGACTGTTATCTGATATATGTTTCTAAACTCTAATAAGTGATATGTCTGTTTAAGTAACTATTCAATCCTATGAGGATAACTGTGCTAGATGCTGATCTAGTAGTCTTCAATAAACAAAGAATCCCATGTAAGAAGTAATTATTTCTGTGGAAATCTATTGACACAAGCAAATTCTTATAATTGAGCTTAGTTGAGTTTACTTTGTCTATCTTATTACTAAGTCACAAATTAAAATAATGCTTCTCATCTGTTAAGTTCTGATACTAGTAAATCTGCTGAATGCACTAAGTGCGGAGAAACCTCACTTATCAAAAGAAAAAGCAAAAGGATCAAAGAATAAAATCAGGTACTCCTTTGAGATCTAGAGTAAAAATGTGGAAGGGACGACCCAAGTGCATTGTTGGTATTATGTAATATGTATCAGAAAAGCAAATAAAATATTTTCTTGGTGACTTTTCACACTCTATGATTACTGGAGAAATACTCTGATAATAGCATAAATTCTGATAAGTAGTCATGACTCACTTACACTGAGAAGCCACTGTGAAATGGAATTTAAAAAGATGCATAAAATTAGCACAAAATAGTTGAGGTGGACTCAAGTATGAACTCATTCATCAGTAGGTTTCAGGATAATGATAGCTCTTTAGCAAAGTTTTAGTTATGCCTTATTTCTAAGATGTACTGAAGTGAATCAGACTTTACTCTTTGTCTGACATTTAGCTTAATGCACACACTAATCACTCCATATGAATGATGAAAATTACTGTGGTGATCTATGTTGTTTTAGATAAACAGTCATTGTGTCACATTGCATAAATTCTGAGGACAAGTTCTGGTTGCATGTTCTAATGATTAAGTTCTGAAGAATATAACTCAGAACTTGTATGAGAACTTACTAAGATAGGCATTCCTTTTCCGAGTTAGGAAATTATGTTCTGATGACTGTTAAGTTCTGATATAAGTCTAAGTTCTGATATTACAGTCTAATTCTTTACTTGACATATCTGTGGATAAAATTTGATAACAGTCTCGGTTCAAACTAGGATATGTTGAAGTGGAAGATTAATAGTCACTATGGTTAGGGTTAATGGTACTCGTACTTGAACAGTCAACTTTTACTTGCTTCTTGTGCGCATTAAACCATGTTTTCTCTTTCCAATGAATGTTTTTCTTTTTCCAAGTCTGGGGAGACGAGGTAGAATTAATTCTACCTGTCAGCATTAAATTTCTTTGTGTCTCCTGGCATTCTCTTGCCTATATAAGCAACCACTTCACATCAGCCTTCCCATCAAATCTTTTCTCACAACCTCACCTTACCTTCATACTTTTTCTTTCAAACACACCATGGTCAGATACAACATGTTTTTGAACTACGAAACCTTCAATATGGAGCTAGGTTGTGCTGAGTGGCAGCAGGAATGGCACGTCACTGCCATTCCTGATGAGATATGGGACTCTGTCCCATAGGAGGTACTCACCCACCTCCTGTTCTTCTATATGGATTACCATCGCCATCTGGAGCGATTGGAGGAGGAAAGGCTGGAAGCTCTACGCCGGCAAGAGCGAATCATTCGACTCGCCATTCTGTTTGTTGAGAGTAGGAAGAAGAAATGATTTATTTTCTTCTTCCTGTTTTTCTTCATCATCAGCCTTGCCCTGCTTCTTGAGCTAGGACAAAGGTTGTTGACGTTAGGTTTAGCAGCTTAGGGAAATCTTGTACAAGTACTGATGTAATTTCAATTTCATGAATGTATTCACTTGATATATTAATGAAATTTGTTTTTGTTTCAAGATTTTGTCTCTAAGTTATTTTGTAATGCATTGATAAATCCTGATAAATATTCATATTCTGATGACCATATAAATTCTGTTTTAATTTAAGTTCTGATTTTACCTTATCAATACTTACTCATCTGATTTATCTTGGTCATTTTCACTTGATTTATTTTCAGAATATTAATGTTACAGTGAAAAATAATTAAATAAGTGGGTAAGTGGAACGGTTTTTCCTTGAAAAATGGGAAGTGGGTAAGTAATGATTACTGTTTTCTCGAGCCCAGTAACTATCCGTTATTACTGCATGTCTGACAGGTGTCCAACGATAACATTTTTGTTCAGAGTATAAGTAAGAAAGCGAGAGTTTTTTTTAATCTTTTATTTCCCTTCATACTTTTTCTCTCTACTTGTTTTTATTCTCCTTCTTCTTCTAACATTGGTTTTTCATACAGACATTTTATCAAACACCTAACAGGCACTCTTAAATCTAAATTTTTCACATGGCACCTATGGATTTAATCATTGATGGAGCTAAATTTGTTCCAAACAACTATGCTGCAATTCTTGATCATGCTGAAGCTCCATCTGAATTGCATTTTGTGCAAGATCTTCTTGCACACAGTGAGATTGGGTATGCATTGACCCAGCCTTTAGTCTTTTCGAGCCAACAAGTTCTGACGTTTTGGCGGACTGGGCACTTTGATAATGGTGGTACACATGGCACTCCCAGTATTGTTTTCGAAGTGGGTGATTCTTCATATGCAGTCACTCCTGGTACAATACGCAGGGCTCTTCATCTCCCAGAAGGATATACCTTTTCAATTCCAGAGGAATCAGCTCTTCAGGAGTTAATGGCCAGTTTGGGATATGAACAGAGTTTGGCAAAGCTTGGACAGTTGAAACGGGCTCATATCAGAAGAGAATGGAGCTTCTTCTTCTACTGCATCACTAAAGCTTTTGGGAACAAGTGTTCAAATTTTGATGCTCTTCCTATAATAAGTCAGCACATCGGGTATGCTATTATAAACCAAACTCATTTTGATTTTGCAACTGCTATAATTGGTTTTATTGGGGATAGGATGACAGAGGATAGGAATGTTGTTTACTATGCTAGATTCTGTCAACTTATATATACTTTTTGTACTGATGAACCTCAATTAGTCAGTTCCTCAACTCCACCTTTCAAGGTTGCAAAACGTTACTTTAATGACCTAATAAATGCTGACACTAAGAAATCAGTGGTTAGACCTTTACAGATTCCTCAGTCTGTAAAACAGATCTTAGTAAATGTTGATCCTAATACTTATAGCTCTGTTTATTCTGATGTCCAACCAACAACAACCACCCAAATACCACAACAACCATCAGCACCTACCACTCATTCTACTCAACCAACCCTCAGGCAATATATCAAATCCTATCTCTCCACTTCACAGACTGTTCAACCCTCATCCTCAGCACCTACTGTGAAGCCTTCCTCTTCCAAACCTAAGAGGACAAAGACTGTTCCTCAAACACCTCAAAAGAGAAGGAGGATTACTTTGAGAAATGAATCTGATACTGAGGAACAGGTTCCTTCTTCAGAACCTGTTGTTAATGAAGTTGAGAAAGAGACTTCTCAGAAGGATTCTGGAATTGGGGGATCTAGGCTTCTCAAGAGGCTTAGAAGAATGACAGTTCCTGAAACTCCCAAGGAATCCAAATCTACAAAGAGATACAAGAAACAGAGGGAAAATAGGCCAGTTTCAGATGATGAAGAGGAAGCAGCTAAGGAAGGGGATCAGAAATCTCTGATCTCACAAGAAAAGGAATTTGCTAAAGTCACTTCTTCTCCATCAACTCCATCTCAGGAAGCTGTTTCTGAAAAGGCCAACACACCATCTGTATCTCCTGTTGATCCAGGAACAAGTGCTGATATTGATGTTCACAACTTGGTTGTGCCTGAAGTAATTCTATTAGAAGCTCCAACATCATATAATCCATCCACAACACCTGTTACTGATGTTGTTCAAACTCCAGAGTTATCTACTACACCTTCTCTGCATCTAGATGCTGATGATCAGAATTTAGGTGAGCATCAGGATATGGCTGTTGATCAGAACTTAGAACCAGATCAGTAATTAGAGGATGTTGAAGCCTCAATTGCTACTCACATTGTTGTCTTATCCGAAGATACTGATTCTGTAAGTTCTGATGCTGCAAATGCTGGAGATACTGGTGATGCTGCTCTAAATGCAGATGCTGATGCAGCAGGTCCTTCAGGACATGCTCCTCAACAAACTATTCTTAAGTCTGAACTTGCTAAGAAGTTTGTTCCCAGAGAAGCACCAGTGCCTTGGAATGAAACTCCTGCAGGACAGGAGTGGACTAAGGAATGGAACTCAGTCACCTGTGTTCCAACTGCACAGAATCTGGCTGAGCAATTAACAAAAGCTGATGAGATGTTAAATACTGATGATTTCAAAACACAGCTTAGAGTCACTGCATTGAGTACTAAACATTTACAAGGTCTTCATTCAAATACTTATGCAGAGTTACATCTCTTAAGGGAAGAACTAATGAAGCAAGAACAAGTTCACAAGATTGATAAGAAAAAGTTCTTCCAACCTACCTTTGACATGATTGCTTATATTGAGAAGACTCAAGATAATCAACAAATTCAGATTGATGATATTCTGAAAAATCAAGCTTCTCAGCAATCACAACTTAATGAAATCCAAGCCTCAGTGGAATTGCTTATCTCTCTTCTACTACCTGCTGATGCCAAAAAGGGGGAGAAAGTAATTAAGTACAAATGCAAGACTGACAAGACACTGAAAGGGAAGGATGATGGAAAGGATGATCAAGGAAACTCTGGAACGGGTAGAGGTCATAGTCAAGGTAGAGGATTCACATCAAGAAAAGCTGAAATCACAAGTCACAGGACAAGTTCTGATACTGGGAAGAGAATTAGTTCTGCTACTGGTAAAAGAATAAGTTCTGATGAACTTTTAGATCTTGATGAAGAAATGTCAAGACAGTTATTTCTTCAAGAAAATCCAGGAATGGACTTGGAGAGTTTAATGGAAGAAGAAGCCAGACTTAAATCAGGGAAAGTCACATCTAAATCTGAAGCTTCTGGTAAAAAGCCACTTCCAAAACTCAAAGGCATTGTGATAAAATAAAGGACAATTGCTGAAGCAACATTGGCTAAATCACAACCGCGGATAGATCCAAGATCCAAGGGTAAAGAAAAGGTTGGTGAACCTATCAAGGTTTATGTGCCTCCTGAGGATGAAAAAATTACTGATGAAAAGGATGATCTTGCTCTGACTTCAAGAAAAGTTCTTAAAACAACCTCTGACATGGCTCAAGTTGTTCAGAGTCAAGATAAAGTAAGTTCTGATATTTCAAAGAAGCAAGTAACCTCTGACACAGCTCAAGTTAACTTGATATCAGAAGATAGACCAAAGACACTCCTACCAGGATTCACTAAAGCAAAACAGACTCAATCTTTGAAGACTGCTGCAAGTGGTTTTGAAGCTAGAGTAGTTACTGGAAAGGAAGCAAGAGATAAAACTGGATTGGGAAGTGCTGATGAAAGAAGAATACAGAACACTACCAATGATCCAACTTCCTTGAGTGAACCAGGTATTGGAGCAACTCCTGAGAGATTGAATCAACTGGAATCTGTACAAATGGTTTACCATACCTACTTGAAAGAACACATCTTGTTGTACTTCATGACAGATGGTAGGGTTTATCATATAAGGCAAAATGCCATTCCATTGAAGTATTTTGAAGAATTGGAGCATGTACTATTCTTACTTCAAGTGGATGACAGATTGACAGGAACTGCTACAAACTATTTGAAGGATCAGATTCAGAGACAGAAAAGGCTTTATTCTGTTAAGTCTGACAGCACATATGTTCCAAAGTACAGAGATCACAAGGGTGATATAGTTGAAATGAAACCCAACACTGCTCAAATTATAACTACCTTTCTTGGGTACAGGGCTGTGGAATTCAATCTTGAGTCTGATAAAGCTTATCTGATCAGACTGGATCAGGATATAAGAAAAGCAAAGATTAATGATCTCAGGGCTGCAATCTTTTAAATTGGTGAAGATACTGCAGAGCTTAAAGATGCTAAAAGGAGGATGATTGATGAACTTAGATATGCTGAGAGATGTTTGTTGAAGAACTATCTCAGAACAACTCCTGACATCAGAGAGATCAGAAGATGAAGCCAAGTCAAGATCTACAACTGATTAAATTCTGATATTTGTACGGACTGAAGATGTTATCAGAAGTTAAATATGGGTAAAGCTTTAAGGACTGTAAGTTCTAGTTATCTAGTCTAATTCTCATGTATTTGTACTTAATGTTTTTGACATCATCAAATATCTATTAAACTTGTATATTATGCTAATTTACAAGTTGGGGGAGATTGTTAGATATATTTGATAATGTCATGGCTAATATGATTTATGTTTAGTTTTCAGATCTTACTTAACATGACAAATCAGTACTTAACTGGGAATCAGTACTTATACTGGAAGTCAGGACTTAAGGATATCAGTACTTATATTATCAGGAGATAATCATCAGAAGTTGGATATCAGAACTTAAGTGCTGAAGGACGATCAGATAAGGACAGTAGCTGATTAAAGGAAAGAAGATCGAGATAAACATAAGAAGAGATATGCATGAAGAAGGAATTCTGTGAAGAATGTAATACTTGGAAGAAAAGATATCTGATTGATATATTTTAGGAAGCGGAATTATATTCCATATCAATTAGCGATTATCTTGTAACTGTGTAGTATATAAACACAGACATAGGGTTTACACTATAAGTGTTATCATATTCAAGAAGATTATTCATTGTAACCCTAGCAGCTCTCGTGATATTTGTTCATCACTGAGAGGTAACAGTTCCATACTGTAACAGAGTTTATTCTTTCAATAAAGTTTGTTTTCTGTTACTTAAGATATTAACGTTCGATTTGATTGTATTTTACACTGTATTCACCCCCTCTACAGTGTGTGTGACCTAACATTCCTGATGATGCCAAAAATGGGGAGAAGGTAGTTAAGTCCAAATGCTCACCTACTCAATAACTGAAGAAAAAGGATGATAAAGGTGATGACCAAGGAAACTCTGAAAAGAGCAGAGGTCAAAGAAAAGTTCAAGGAAAATCTTCTATTTAGAACAAGTCAAGTTCTGATGCTGTGAATGCTCAAAGATTGAAGTCAAGTGGTGATAAGAAAAGCCTGATGTCAAGTTCTGATATTCTGATTCAGTCAGGATCTGAAGACTCTCAGAAGTTTTTGCAAACTCTGAAGTTAAAGGGGAAGCAGACTACTGTTTATTACAATGATCCTAAAATCCAGACACTTGATGAGGAGATAGCAAGAAGATTATTTCTGAAACACAATCCAGGAATGGATTTAGAAACTCTCAAGGAGGAAGAAGCTAGATTTGCTGCTGAGAAGACAAATCCTAAGTCTAAAGCTTTTGATGCAAAGAAACCTCCAAGGCCTAAGGAAAAAGGCATTGTGATCAAGGAAAAGTTAAATTCTGAAACTTCAAAGTTCAAGACTAGATCACAGACTGAGAGTGATCCCAAAGACAAAGGGAACGGAAAAATTTATGAACTAACCAAGTCACTGGACTTGAAAACTTCTCAAGATCTGATGAAACCAGTGTGTAAAATGGTTCAAGTAACTGATGATAATCTTGTTTAAGATGAAACTGTTCAAATTCTGAAAAGAAGAAAGATAATTGAAGATTCTAAAACAACCTCTGACACTGCTCAAGTTGTTGTTCAGAATAAAGGACAGAAAGGTACAGAAGAAACAACAAATTCTGATCAAGCTATCAAGACATCAAGTACTGACAATGCTCAAGTTGATTTGGGTAAAATGACAATTGCTGATAAGACGAAGCTGTTATGGAAGAAATCTACTCCTGTTGAACCAAAATCCAATCTCATGATTAATCAACTTGCTACATTTGGGTTGAAAGTCAAACAACCTAGAGATAGAGCTGGATTAGGTTCTGACGAAGAGAAGATTCAAACAGGAGTAGAGGTTACTCTAAGAGATCCTTTCATATTCACAGAAAAACCATATGAACAAATCAGACAAAGGCACCTTGACAAGGTGTTGTCTGCTCAGTTTGTGATAGATGCTCATGATAAGGAGAATCTAAAAGAGAAATTGATCTTATTTCTCAATGATGGAAGGACTTATAGATTAGCTAATACTGATGTATTAAAGAAGTCTATCAGAGAACTTCAACATATTCACTATCTTCTGGAAGTAAAATATGATGTTACAAGAAGATGGTCAGAATATATTTTGAAGGCTATAAGAGATCTATTCAGAATCTCTAGTACAAAGACTTCTCATTACAGTCCAATGATTACTGAAGGTGATGGAAGAGAAATTCCTATACTGAAGAATTCTGCTAAGGTGGAAGTTATTCTGAAAGGAAGATGCTTATGTTATAATAAAAACTCTTCACATCCTAAGGTTATCAGACTTGGTGATGGACTTGAAAGAACATCCATTCAAGCTCTCAGAACAACCATTTATCAAATTGGTGATAGTAAAGAAGAAGAACTGATGCAGGTCAAAGCACAGTTAGCTGAAGTTATGAAGAAAGCTGAAGATAATCTGATAAATGATTTTGTTAAGAATCATTATGGATTCAGATTGATTCAGTGATGTTGGTAAAGCTGGATGTTTTGTAAGTTGTAATTAATAGTCTTATTAAACGCTTATTGCATTTGAACTTAAATGTTTTTGACATCATCAAATCTATTAACTTGTATATTCTTGCATAATTTACAAGTTGGGGGAGATTGTTGGATATATTTGAGATGTCATGTATAATATGTTTCATGTTTAGTTTTCAGATCTTAACTAACAGGAAATATCAGTTCTTACTGGAATCAGGACTTATTGGAAGTCAGGACTTAAGGATATCAGGACTTAGATTATCAGAAGATAATATCAGAAGATGGATATCAGAACTTAAGTACCGGAGGACTAATAGTTAGGAAGGAAGCTGATTTACAGGAAAGAAGATCGAGACTAATACAAGAAGAAGATATACATGGAAAGAGTTAGAGGACTAGAAGAATTATATAAGATATCTGATTGATATATTTTAGGAGACAGAATTATATTCCATATCAATTAGAAGTTATCTTGTAACTGTGTGTCTATATAAACACATACATAGGTTTACTCTAAAAGAGTTACAATCATCGAAAATATCATATAAATTGTAACCTAGCAGCTCTCTTGATATTTGTTCATCATTTGAGAGAGAATAGTTCCATTGTAACAGAGTTTATTATATCGAATACATCTGTTTTCTGTTACTTGTGCTTTAAATTGATTTGATTGTATTCAACACTGTATTCAACCCCCTTCTACAGTGTTATGTGACCTAACATCTTAAAAATATCCATATACAAGTATGAGCCGTGGAAAAATAAGATAAAAAAATTCTATATAAAGGATTTATGAACAGGTATAAGTGATATAAATTGTTAATTAAAGAGCTTAATCATGAACTAAAAGAATACTGGAATAAGATTTTTGAGAAATAGTAGAATAATTTTATATTCATTAATGGAGTTCTGAGATAGTTTGAAGGAATAAACGAAAGGCACGGTTATGTCCCCGATTTGATAAAAAGATGTATGCTATATTAGTCAGTAGTATATGTAGATATCAGTATGATATGTTCTGAAGTATGGTGAAATGATGAGTTCATGATGGTGGGTTGAGTTGTTTGGTTGATTGTTGGTGTCGGCTTGAGTCCGACTGGTAGTCCATAATGTAGAGGAGATGCTGCCCAATTTTTAGAAATACCCTACTTTTAAAGGCAAAAGTGTACTTCCGTATGTTATTAATATTCCTGTTGATACTCCAAATGATTGCGATCTCGGTTCTTGAAAGAAGTGGTTGTAGCCAAACTGACTTTATATAATTGGTCTCTGATTTTATTTAGCTAGCCATCACTTGGTTCGATTGATCAATTAAAAGAGTTAATTGGTTAATTTTACCAACTTATGGTTAGTTATATGGAAATCGATTCCAGTTAGATTAAGTCAAATTCTGATGTGATTTTCAGATCCAAAGTCAAAGCAATGAGAAATTTGGAGGAAGTAAGGACACCAGTAGAATTCAGAAGTTTAGCGGAGTCAGCACGATGTTACAACAAGTGTGCGAGGCTTTAATTGGATAAATATGCCCTTTGCAATAGATAAGAGAATTAAAATGTTATTTGCGCATACGAGTGAGAAGAACATTTTAACTAAAGGTTCGAGATAAGAGCCAAGAGAAGGAAGGAAGAGAATGAAGGAGAAATTAATAACTACATCAATATGGATATTGTTAGATGATCAAAGAGATGTTATCATCTGCAATAAGGTTTTATTCAAGGACTTGAAGATATATCGATATAGAACGACGATCTAATAAAAATTATTCCAAAATACTAGAGAAATCACGAATATAAGTATTTGATATAAGCTGATAATGTTAGCATGTGGACTAAAGAAGGAGATGTCCTGATTATGTAGGAAAGACGATGTATAGTGGCCATAGACCTTAATAATCTGAAACATATCTTTAATGCGAAGAAGCCAAAAATATGACAGAAGAGAGTTGAAGTTATTTAAAATAAAAGTTGTGCGATTAGTGATTATGTGAGTAAGGCTAAGGAAATCGTTGTCAATGGATTTTGATAGTTTTGTTAACAAGAATTCAAATATTTATTAATAGAAAGCTTTCATTTCAGTATTAGCCACAAAAGAGCTTATCTGATGATAATCAAATCAGTACAGTTAGAAAGAAGGGATTGCCTATATTAAGAAGAGACAATGAGTCATGAGAATGGAGAACTTGGCTAGAAAGGAAAGTAGAATCAAAAGGATGGTAAAGAAATTTTATAAGATTGTCCAGGATATAAGAAAGTTATGAATGTCAGGATTCCAGAACTAATGTAGGGCATGAAATGAGACACCTATATTTGAAGATAGGGAAATTCATTCGAAGACTACGATTAAATATGGAAATTTAAATGAAGGTATGGATTGACATGGCATAAGAATGGAAATAGGAGGACATGTAAGTAAATGTCATATTTATTGAAGAATTAAAGCCAACATCAGAGGGTGAACCTATTACCGTAACCTTTTCAAAAATGAGTATAGCTCGTTAAGGAGCGATATAGAGAATCACTCGAAAACCAGAGATGAAGCCAATGTTATTTAAATTATTAAGGATAGGTTTACTAAACCTAACCATTCTTTTATTAACAAATACTTTACCTAAGGAATAAGTTGATACTGCTACAAGGAGATTGTGGTGCGCTATCAGATTCAAGTATGGATTGGAATTGATCGATATTATTAATCTTTTTGGAAAGAAGTAAAGTGAAGAATTTGATGAAACATTTGTAAATTGGGATATGAAATGTATCCCAGGAATATGATTAAGTATCGAAGGCTAAAAGAAATACCTAGTGACCATACGTGAAGAGAAAATGGGGGAGAACGTCAAATGAATCATTATTGATAGGTTATTCCAAACCTAGTCATTCTCTTTTATCAATGAACAGCTTGTCCAATAAGTGGGTTAGTTGCGACTTGAGGAAATGATGATACGTCATCAGATCCAAGAATTGAGGGTAAATGATCAACACTATTTGACTGAAGATTTGCCAGAATTATTTGAAATACGGTGAAATATGTCAAACCAGAATAGTATATACCACTCCTAGATGAACGAACATTAAGTAAGGCTGAACTAAAAGAGAGGAATTTGGCTAAACATTATTAACTCAAGGGAGTCAAGTTATTTCAAGAGTATGAGGTAAGACATAGATGTCAAAGACTTTCTGATAATATGACAAAGAAAAGAATAGACGTTATATGTGACTAGACATCAAGGGAGAGCATTGCAGTTAGCTTTGTATGAGAACTCCTTGGAAACAAAATAAATGATAGTTTGTATTAGAATATGCGGGTGATACCTCCAGGTTGGTAAATTTCTCTACTCGATTATGATTCAAGGGAAATAAGGTATGATGATACATTTGTGCATCAATTGTACCCAATTGAGATTTTCTCGTTAACTCTTAACTTTAGTGTAACTTCAAGAACATTAAAAATCAAATACGCCAGGATTTCAATATATCATTCACAGATGGATAAGAAGGTTAAGGGAACGATTAAAGAGCCTCGAATGCGATCAGAAGCGATTACAAACTGGGTTAATTGAACAAAGAGACGTGTGGGAATGAGGTTCAACAACTAGTAACTATTGCAACGTTCATGAGCATGACTTACTAGAATTAGAAAAGAAAAGAGAATTAATAAATGATAATTAATATGTGTTATTTTGGTCCTTTTGAGATGGTAAAATAGGCAAGGTAGAGGTAAATGAGTTGGCCTCACCGCTATATGTATAGCAGATTCATAGAAGGTTTATATGTGTAAAAGCACGATGAAAAGTATCAATATTATTTTTTAGTGTGATTCTGAGGACAGAATCCTTTTAAGAGGGGGGGGGGAGGATGTAACATTCGGGAAATATCGTGTAATTATAAATAATTATTATGTGAGTATTGTGTGATTTTTGATGAATTATCAGATGATTGGTGTTGATATTTGGATGTTTATATATGATAAAATGTGAGTATGTTAATTTTATGATGCCCAGAATAAAATATATATGATTGTGATATTCTTTAGGTAATTTTTGGAATGTTATATGATTTTATAATGATTTATAAATTTATTATTTATTTTCTGAATAATTACGAAACTATTTTATAAAGCCGGGGATCGTCCAACTTCAACCGTTTTTACATTTTTACAACCCAAAACCTTTCCGAAAACTCCTTCCTAACCTAATCTGGTAATTCCAGACATTTTTCATGTTTTGATTTTCTCGATCCGGATTACGGATTGACCCGTACGCGGCCCGACGCAAAATTTTTGATACGACAATCATTTCGATAAATCAACAAAATCCGTGTTCTCAAAAGACGGGATCATATTACATTATTTTTGTATAAAGTATTTTATAAAAAGCCCGGTTTGGATAATTATCCAATACGGGTATCAAATCGGATCGTTTTTGCAGTTACTTAGCGGCCAAGTAACTAATTTATCGATCCAATACGATCCAACACGAACCAATATTCCATAAATATAAATAGCCTATGTTATGGATTAAAAACTAAAGATATATAATTACTGTATTTATTACTAAGGAACGTGAGCTTCGAGGCTCGGTTTGACTGCTCTTGTGTTTCGTGACTCAATATGCCTTAACAAGATGCCTACGTACCTTGCTGATTGCCAATGATCAAGTCAAAAAATGTAGTTCTGATTTGTGGGGTGAGGCCCCTTATATAGATGTTGGGAGTCCTTAAATTGGACTTGGTATAGGAGACTTGGTGGTCAAGTCTCTGAATTAGAATGGACTTTAGAGTCCTAGGAAGTAGGAAGCTGATTCCTTATTCCACGAGGTTCCTTAGAGGCCAATCTACAAGGATTTATATCCCCACTAGGACTTATCTTAATAGTTGTTTTTCTCCCTTATTAATTAATTATGAAATTAATTAATTATCAGGGTTTTGGGGCCTTCTTTGTTCCATCAGGCCTGATCTGGTCCATCAGGCCTGATCAATGTGTTAACCTTTTTGGTCTGAATATCATACATCTTCTTATTGGGCCTTGCAGCCCAAATCATGTGTAATTAATACAACATTAATTACGTAATTATGATTTATTTATTCCATATCATTTGCCCCCCAACTTTTCGGAAACAGTGACTAGGTTTTGCAGATGTTAAGTTCATTTGTTCCCTTGCAGGGTATCGTTTTTGCGTAAAGTGTGGAGCGACCTACACATTTACAATGATTTTCTTTTGTTCCTTTTATTCAGGAATTATCTTAATTTTTAGGAATTTTTCCCTTAATCCTGGGATTTTTCCTTAATTTCCAGGAATTTTTCCCTTAATTCTGGGATTTTTCCTTAATTCTGGGATTCTCCCTAAATTCCAGGAATTTTCCTTTTATTCTGAGGTTTTTCCTTAATTTTCAGGAATTCTGGGATTTTTCCTTAATTTTCTGGATTTATTCCTTATTTTCTGAAATATTAACATATTTCAGAAAATATTTTAAGGAATTTCCTTAATTATCACCCCTTTCAGAATTTTTCTTCCTTCTTTTTCTTTTTCTTCCTTTTTCTTTTTCTTTTTCTTCCTTTTTTTAATACCTGGTTCGACCAGGAATCCTGTTCGACCAGGATCCTGGTCGAATAAGGCCTCTCATTGCCCTGGTCGAAGGAATTTCGAGGAGGAGGGTTTCGACTAGGAATCCTGGTCGAATTTCGGCCAGGATTTTTTCCTATTATTTTTTTTCGAGCAGAAAATTTTTTTTCACTAGGATTTTTCTCCCCTTTTCGGTCAGGATTCCCGTTTTTGACCGAACTATCCATCTTTATAAGCCCTGATCGACAGAAATTCGGCCTCAAGGATTTCGATTAGGAATTCTTCATATTTCTTGGTCGAATTGGTCTTGATTCTTGTCGAATTAAGTCTGTTATTCAGCCATATTCGACAGGATTTCGACCTCAGGAATTTCGATCAGGATTTCCTTATATTTCCTGGTCGAATGGGTCTTGAATATGTTACTTTTTTGCATATATTTTTTTAATTTCCATATATTTGGATTTGAGCCCTTAAACCTGAGCTGGATTTTTTTTCAACTCAAATTTGGGCCTAAGATTTGGGCCTTTACCTTTAATTCAAATATTTGGGCCCTGTTCTGGGCTTATCTTTATTGGGCTCATTCCTGGACCCATTTATTCAACTGGGTTTTTGTTTTTGAGCCCATTGTTTTAACTAGGCTCCTTAAACAGGGCTTTTGTACTTGGGCCTTGGCTCTAGGCCTTTTTAGCCGTAAACACCTGGGTTTTTCAAGATTTTTCTAGAATTGGGCCTTATCTCTGAGCCCAAATTCCAGGATCTTTTAAGGTTTTTCTGGATTCTTCCAGAATCTTCAAAAATTCAAGTTTTTCTTTTGATTTTTCCAGGAATTTCCTGGATAATTCCATAACCTTCTCATTTTTGGGCCCAAATGGGCTTTTCAAGGCCCAAATCACCTCATTCTTGGCTATAGAAAGGTGGGATGAGAGTGTGATTTCCTCACACTTCTCATTTCACTTCTTCACTCAATCTACAATTCTCTCCCTCTCAACACTTTTCTTCCTTTAGTTTTCCGGCCACCTTTCCTTCCAAGGTTTCGAGGTTTTTCCAGGCTTCATTAATGGCTGATAAGAATACCGAGAGAGCGGCCAAGATAGCCTCAGCTTCAAAAAGAGGTAAAGATATCAAAATTCGCTCTTCTTACATGTCCCAGATCGATATGATTAATACTAGGGGTGATGAATATCCCTTCACTGCACATCTTGATTCTTTTAATCATTACAATACTTGGCACAACATAGATTATGATAAGTTAAATGCACGTTATAACGTTCTTCCTCCTCTTAGATTAGTTCCAGTTTCTGGTGGTGACCGTACTTGCCACTGGAAACCCGATACTCTTTTTATTTATACAGATGCCCTCGATGCTGGGCTTAGGTTCCCTTTTCACCCCTTCATTCCTCATCTTCTAGCTGATTTACAAATCAACCCATGCCAGCTTCCTCCAAACGCTTGGAGGAACATTTTATGTTTTATGGTTTGCTGTCTTAGGGAAGGTTTTCCCCTATCCGTAGCTATTTTTAGGAAAGTTTTTCAATGTTACAACAGTTCTTCTAGTAATTGTGGTTGGGTCTATGTCAAACAAAGGCCCAAGTGTAAGCATATCTTTAACATCGCCTCCATTCCCGATAATAACCAAAATTTGGAGGAATAGTTTCATTGGGTTACGGTGGGAGAATGGCGACTGGGGCACATTCTTCAGATCTTCCTTCGGGAAGGTTAGTGATGGTAGCCTCAAATCCATTCACTTAACCCCCGAGGAAACTATTATTTATAATGAGCTTACTCGGGATGACGGCACTACCACCAGCTGGACTCTTTTAGAGGAGTTCTCCCTCATCCATGTGGGACTATCCTCTGTTTCTCAACAGGGTATTTTTCTTCCCTTCTCCATTTTATTTCATTTCATGCCTTATTGACACCACTTATTTTATTTTTTATCTTGTCTTGCAGCTGCCAAGGAGATCAACGAGGATAACATGCCCCTCGTTGAGGAAACTGCTAGAATGAAGAAAGCTCGTCTTGCGGGCTTGGACACTCGAGGAAAGGCCACGGAGCCTATCTTCTTAAGGAAACATAAGGAGCCCATGGGGGAGGCTTCAGCTGAGGGAGCTGAGGGTCACAGTGCTCCTATTACTGCTGCTGCTCCTGTTGCTGCTGCTACAGGCGCCTTCCAGCCTCTTTGGTGATTCCGCTGAGGGGATACCATGGTTGGATCCACGAAGCATGCTTGGGATTGGTTCTATCATGGCGTGACTCCCAAAGACTTCATGGACGTGGTGGCTACCCCTGAACTTGAGAGGATCAAGCTCATGGGAGCTCAGTCCTTAGCATCGGTATGATTATTTCTTGGAATTTATCCTTCCTACTTATAGCATTTACTTGCCTTACATCTTTGTTTATTGTTTCATTTCAGTATAACGCCTATTTTCAAGGCACTGTGAGGCAAGCCGAGTCATGGAAGAGGGCTTCTGACAAGGCCGACAATGCCCTCAGAAGGGAGCAGAAGAAGTATGTTGCTCTAGAGAAGAAGTTCAAGCATAAGGAGGAAGAGCCCGGAGAGTCTAACGCCGAGCTGGTGGTGCTTCGGGCCGAGAAAGATAAGGCTATAGATAACTATCTAGACTCGGAGGAGTTTACCCAGTCCATGAGGATAAGGGATGACTCAGTCTTCCCCAGGGTTTTCAGGAAAGGTTGGGACACGGCCCTTGGGACCGTGAACGAGGCCTGTCCTGATATTAACCCGACGGACTATGTCTGCCCTGATGACGAGGCTTTGCTGCAGAGGTTTCGCACTCGAGTAGTTATCTCAGATCACGTCCCTCAGGACCCGCTTCTTCCTCCTCCCGAGTCTTCTTCCAGGCTTGCTGAGGATGACAGCTCTTCCTCCTCCTCCGAGACGACAGAGACTTCTAGCGAGAGCGGAGGGGATGACGATATGGATGCCGAGGGCACCTCGGCTCCTTAAAGCTTTTCCAGCCCTGCGTGGCTTGTTTACTTTATCTTAATTTTGAGACTTTATTTATCAAACTCTTGTAATATTTATTTGATCTATTTTATTTATCGGATTTTATGCTTGCATTTCACGCATTTAGTTTTCTTGACTTGCCATAGAGATTTCAGATATATTTTGAAAAACTTTCTGAATTTCATAAGTCGTTGGGATTCATCCCTTACACGGATCTTAATAAACTTCAAAATAAAGCTAAAACATGTAAATCCTAAGCAAGCAAAGCTTCAAGGTGCTTTTCAACCTACTTGTCACCTTGACAAGTGAGAATCATGTTCAATCGCTTCACACATAATAAACCTTCAGGTTTTGTGCATGCTAAGTTCTCGGGACTTCAAAAACATCCATAGTCTCCAGCTTGTAGGTTCCTCTACCTTGAACACCCTTGACCTTGTATGGCCCTTCCTAATTTGGGGCGAGCTTTCCTTTCTGCCCTACACCAGAAGCTTCCACCTTTCTCAAGACCAAGTCACCCTGTTTCCAGAACCTTTCTTTAACCCTTAGGTTGTAGTAAAACGAAGCCTTTTTCTGATATTCCACTATCTTCGCATGTGCCTCATCTCATACTTCGTCAATTAGATCCAGGGCTAATCTTTGCCTTTCCTGATTCTCCTCAGCATTGAAAGCTTGAATCCTGGGAGAGGAATGTGATATCTCCACAGGAACAACTGCTTCTGCCCCATATGCTAACATGAAGGGAGTTGCTCCAATCATGACTCTACAGGTAGTCCTATAGGCCCATAATATTGGGAGTATCTCATCCACCCAATTATTTCTCGATTTCTCGATCCTTTTATTTAGTCCATCTAGGATTATTCGATTCGCTATTTCTGCTTGCCCATTGGCTTGTGGGTGAGCCACAGAGGTGAACCGTAACTCAATTTCATTTTCTTCACAGTACTTCTTGAATTCCTCATTGTTGAATTGTGTTCCATTGTCAGTGACTAGGATGCAGGGAATTCCATACCGGCACATAATATTTTCCCACAGGAATTGTGCGACCTGCTTAGTTGTGATTTTGGCCAAGGGTTTGGCTTTAATCCACTTAGTGAAATAATTAATGGCTACAATCAGGAACTTCCTTTGTGTCGTGGCCATGGGGAAAGGCCCCAGAATATCCATTCCCCACATGGCAAAGGGGATGGGCGAGTTGATAGAGGTCAGCATCTCGGGGGGTTGTCTAACGACCAGTGCATGTTTCTGACAGCGGTCACACTTCTTCATATATTCTTTGGCATCAAACATCATTTCTGGCTAATAGAAGCCTAAACGGGTTATCTTATGAGCTAAGGCCCTTCCCCCCAAGTGTTTCCCGCAAATTCCTTCATGTACTTCTTCAAGAGCCAAGCGTGCCTTATCGGGCCTGAGACACCTTAAGTAAGGAACCATGAAAGATCTTTTATACAAAATCCCATCTATCAAAGAGTACCTTAGTGCTCGAACAGCTAACTTCCGTGCTTCAGTAGCATCGCTTGGCAACCAACCGATTTGAATGTGGGCCTTAATGGGATCTATCCATGACGTCCCCAGGCCTATAGGAGCTACAAGCTTAACATCGATGCTTCGTGTCTTAAAAACGCGGAAGTATACACTTCCTGAACTTTCTTCTATCTCAGATGAAGCAAACTTTGATAATGCATTTGCCTTAGCATTTTCCTCCCTTGGAATGTGCTCAACATGGCATTCATCGAATTGCATCATCACAGCCCTTACTAGGCAGACATACTTAGCCATCGTATCTTCCCTTGTCTCAAACTCTCCCTTTACCTGGGATACGACCAGCTTCGAATCTCCACGAACTTTTAAGTTCTTGACTCTAAGTATCCCTGCTAGGCCGAGGCCAGCTATCAGAGCTTCATATTCTGCCTCATTGTTCATGGTCGGGAAGTCTAACTTCATGGCATACTCAATCAAGAACCCATCGGGGATTTGTAAAACCAAACCTGCTCCACTTGAGTTTGTTTTTGATGCTCTATCAAAATAGAGAACCCAATATTCTTTCTCCTTATCATCCTTTTCTTTGTCCCCCTTATCAACTTCCTTGTCTTGAGGTATGGTATCTTCCTACCCCCCGACTTCTTGGTTGGGTATGGTACATTCCACCACGAAGTCCGCTAGTGCCTGGGCTTTTATTACCGTTCGTGTTTTATACTTGATGTCGAATTCTCCCAGCTCTATTGCCCACTTGATCAACCTCCCACTAGCCTTGGGACTATGAATGATATTTCTCAGGGGCTAATTTGTTAGCACCTCAATTTGATGAGCCTGAAAGTAAGGACGTAACTTTCTTGAAGCCATTACCAATGCTAGAGCAAATTTCTCAATAGTTGAATAATTTAACTCAGCACCATGCAAAATTTTGCTAACATAGTATACGGGTTTCTGGATTTTCAGTTCCTCCTTAACCAATACAGCGCTCAAGGCACTCTCTGAAACGGCTAAGTACAAGTATAAAACTTCACTCAAAGCTGGCTTTGCCAACAACGGGGCCTGGGCCATATATTTCTTTAATTCCTCGAATGCCTTCTGGTTTTCCTCACTCCATACAAAGTCCTTAATGTTCTTTAGTGACTTGAAGAACGACAAGCACTTGTCCCCTGACTTGGAGATGAATCGTCCCAGCGCAGCAACCCTTCCTATGAGCTTCTGAACATCCTTGACAGTTTTTGGTGGCTCCATGTCCAGGATTGCCTTTATTTTATCGGGGTTGGCCTCGATCCCTCTCTTGGAGACCATTAATCCCAAAAAATTTCCAGATCCTACTCCGAAAGCACACTTCATAGGATTTAACATCATCTTGTGGTACCTTAGGACCTCAAAAGCTTCCCTCAAATGGGTTATATGATCAGTCTTTATTAGACTCTTGACTAACATGTCATCAATATAGACTTCCATAGTCTTGCCAATAAGATCCTTAAAAATTTTATTTACCAACCTTTGATAGGTGGCTCCTGCATTCTTAAGACCAAATGCCATAACAAGATAACAATAAACACCAAAGTCAGTGATGAATGATATCTTTGGAATGTCATCCTTGTGCATCTTAATTTGATTGTATCCACTAAATCCATCCATGAAGCTCAGTATCTCATGCCCAGTAGTGGCATCTATCAAAGTATCGATCCTTGGCAACGGAAAATAGTCCTTAGGGCATGCATCATTCAGATCAGTGAAGTCTATACACATCCTCCATTTTCTATTGGCCTTCTTCACCATTACAGGGTTTGCTAACCATTCAGGAAACTGTATCTCCTTAATGAAACCAACCTCTAAGAGCTTCTCAACCTCCTGTTTATAGTTTCTTGTCTTTCTGTGGCAAAGTTTCTTTTCTTTTGCTTCACTGTCTTCTGATTTGCATCCACATTCAACTTGTGAGTAATCTGTTCTGGATCTATTCCTGGCATATCAGCTGCTGACCATACAAACACATCACTATTTTCTTGCAAAAATCTCACCAACTTCCCTCTAAGGGGCTCATCGAGTGTGGCTCCAATGAAAGTCATCCTCTTAGGATTCTTGGGGGCTAAATGAATCGAAACCAAGTCTTCTGCTGGCTTTCCTCTTTTCTCATCATTCTCTTGGATATCCATATCTTCAATAGGAAGAACCTTCACCCCAACTCTCTACATAACAGCTTCTAGCCATTTTTTGATCTCCTCTCTCTTCTCCAATCCCATTCCGGGTGGGAAACTTCATAACTGAATGGTCGAAAGAAGGGACTGCCTTGAAGGCATGTATCCCTGTTCTCCCCATGATAGCATTATAAGTTGAACTAGCCTTTACCACCACAAGGTCCAACATTTGCGTTGCTTGCCTTGTTTCCTGGCCTATGGTGGTTGGCAACTTGATTATCCCTTCCACGGGGCACTCTACTCCCGCAAATCCATATATCGGCATGTCGGTTGGGGTTAATTGGGAGTCGTTATATCCCATCCTTAGAAAGGCATCATGGAGCAAGATATCCACTGAAGCACCATTATCCACAAGGACTCTCTTGACCGGGCTATTTCCTATTATCGGTGTTATGACCAACGGGTCATCATGAGGAAATTTCATACCCTCTAGGTCAGAATCATCAAAAGCCAATGTCACTTCTGTTCTGGCCCTCTTTGGGGCTTCTCCAACAATATGCATAACCTCTCTAGTATATGCTTTTCTGGAGTTCCTGGATAATCCACCAGCAGTTGGTCCTCCAAAGATTGTGTTTATCACAGGCCCTCGAGGTCGCGACCCTCCAAAAATTGTATTTATAACCGGTCCTCTAGGCTGGGGATTCCGCCCCTGATCATGTTGGTCCCTCCTATGATCTTCAAAGTTTTTTCTTCCATTATTACTCTTATACCCTCCTTCTCCAGTGTATTTGTTCAATCTTCCTTTTCGAATGAGGAACTCAATTTCATCTTTCAGCTGCCTACACTCATCGGTGTCATGACCAACATCTTTGTGAAATCTGCAATACTTGCTCTTGTCTAGCT
The DNA here is from genome assembly GCF_009905375.1 of Apium graveolens. Classification (NCBI taxonomy): domain Eukaryota; kingdom Viridiplantae; phylum Streptophyta; class Magnoliopsida; order Apiales; family Apiaceae; genus Apium; species Apium graveolens. The sequence continues at coordinate 75,298,265 of NC_133655.1, forward strand.
TGGTAGGATCAGCCTTCAAGGGCTTAGGCCAACGAATATCTCGATCTTTCTCGATTTCTATCAAGATCTGGCTTCTAGGAGCATTCATCTTAGCGTACTCGGTGAACTTTTGCCCAGATCCTCCCTTCTTGGGGTTGAATCAGGGTTTCCCTCAGTTCTAAGATACTTGTCCTTAGCAATATACTCCAGATCAATTTTCCGCTTCTTGCCTCCAGTGGGCTCATTACTCACTACGGTCTTCCTCATGCTTTCTTCCACCTTGATGTAATTCCCTGCCCTATCCTGGAGCTGCAACATGCTTTCAGGGGGGCATTTGGCCAAGGACATCTTGAAAAACTCATCCCTAGTTTCTTGTTGCAGTGCTATTATGGCTACTTTATCATCAAGGTCTGGGACTTTTAAAGCCTCCTTTGTGAAACGATTCAGGTAGTCTCTCAAGGATTCCCTTGTTCCCTGCACAATGCTCATAAGAGATGCTGTACTTTTCTCATGCACTCTCCCGCTGATGAATTGCTTAATTAAAGCCTGACTTAATTCTCTGAACGACCCAATAGAGTTTGGGGGCAAACGACTGTACCACCTTTGAGCCATACACGACAGGGTTTGAGGAAAGGCCCGACACTTAATAGCATCATTCACGGGCTGCAACAGCAGTGCATTAGAGAATGTTCTAACATGATTAGCGGGATCTCCCGTGCCATCATAAGGTTTGATAGTTGGCATCTTGAACTTCCTTGAGATATGGGAATTCTTTATTTCTTCAGTGAAGGGCGGGGTAGGATCATCAGGATCTCCAAGGGGAAGAAGATTGCTTGGATCAGCCCTTGGGACAACAGCCCTTCTCTGTACTGGACCATCCAGGTCTATGATAGGAGGGGGATTTCTCCCTCGGGGAGGTACTGGGGGTCTGGTGGTCTGGTGCGCCTCCAAGTCGTGCCTCAGCCTTTGAATCTCGGCCTCGTGAGCCCTGATCCTTTCCTGCACTTCTTGGGGATTCATCCCTTGGGTGCTTTGAGGACGTTGGCTACCATCAGCCATCGGCTCTTTGCCAGCACGTCTCCTTCTTGGGGCTACTTCATCATCCAAAGATTCGGAGTCTCTCTCAGTGTAAGGACCAGAAAATTCCTGATCCTCAGGGATAGGAGCCAAACCTCGTATGTATGGGGGCGATCGCCCTCGTGCTTCACTCCATCCAGCATGTCCACTTCCTCCAACCTCGGGGTAAAGGGGCATCCCATAAGGGGGTTAGTAGTCACAACAGTTGAATATTCATACCCGATAGGTCGAGAATTCACGGGTGCGTGTAGTTGTTGAACTTGGGGATTCATACCTTGAATAGCCGAGGGGATCGTCCCTTGTGGCTGAGGTTGAGTTGCCCCTATCTAGGCTTCTCCTTGGGTGGCTGCATAAGTTGAATGAGGAGGTATCTCCACGGTTGACGAAATCACTTGGGTTATCCCCGATGGTGTTCCTTCCTCAAGAGCTCTAATTGTTCTCCGTGTTCTCGCCATGGTTGTTGTTGTGCTTTCCCACAGACGGTGCCAAATGTTATGGATTAAAAACTAAAGATATATAATTGTTGTATTTATTACTAAGGAACGTGAGCTTCGAGGCTCGGTTTGACTGCTCTTGTATTTCGTGACTCAATCTGCCTTAACAAGATGGCTATGTACCTTGCTGATTGCCAATGATCAAGTCAAAAAATGTAGTTCTAATTTGTAGGGTGAGGCCCCTTATATAGATGTTGGGAGTCCTTGAATTGGACTTGGTATAGGAGACTTGGTGGTCAAGTCTCTGAATTAGAATGGACTTTGGAGTCCTAGGAAGTAGGAAGCTGATTCCTTATCCCATGAGGTTCCTGGAGGCCAATATACAAGGATTTATATCCCCACTAGGACTTATCTTAATAGTTGTTTTTCTCCCTTATTAATTAATTATGAAATTAATTAATAATTAGGGTTTTGGGGCCTTCTTTGTTCCATCAGGCCTAATCTGGTCCATCAGGCCTGATCAATGCGTTAACCTTTTTGGTCTGAATATCATACATCTTCTTATTGGGCCTTGCAGCCCAAATCATGTGTAATTAATATAACATTAACTATGTAATTATGATTTATTTATTCCCTATCAGCCTAATTGTTGATATGATTTGATGATTCCATCGTGTAGGTAATCTTTTTCTGGTCAATTTGGTATATTATACTTCAAAAATAGAGTTTAATAACACATAGTAATTAAGGTTTGATTTTCTGAAAATTCTTTGAAATATGTTCTTGGTGTTCTTGAGGATCAAACGATCGTTTAAAGGTGATGCAGATTTCAGAATTCGAATTATGAGTAACCAAAATGTTTAGATTTTCATGCTCTATCTATAGCTGCCATCAAATCATATGAACGATTGGTAATTTTTCCATTCGTTATTTAGGGTTTATATTCGAAATTGGGGATTCTTAATCTATGAATCATATGTTGATTTGGATGCTTGGTAAAGCTTTATTATTGAATTTTAAATTGAATGGTATATAGAATTGAAGGTTTTAACCCCGTATGAGTATGGAAGAGTTCTTGAATATTTTTTTTATTTTTCAATTTTCTCAATTATATGTGTTTTGGTTATGGATTTTAATAATATTAACTGATTGTGAAAAAAGTAAGCTTCATTATCGCGTATAAATCGTCGAATTTGGTTATCAGCTGTTTGTTTCGTGTTTTTCCGATGATGTCGCCGAAAAATCGTTCGATTTCGGCCGGATCTTGAACGTTGTTGTTCGTGTAATGTTGTTAGTGTAATTTTTGGGTCTCTGGGCTCATGTTAGTGTGATTTGAACTGAGAAACCGATCGAAAGAGATGATTTGGACCGCCAGTTGAGGTCGCCGGATGGAAGACCGATGTCGGCCTAAATCTGAATTTTTCCAGATTTCCAGCGACAAGTTTGTCGATTCTGGTGACTCCTCCAGCCCTGTATTCCGCCTTTTGATCGCAGAGGAAGAAGACCCGATTCCAGAAAGTGTTTCTGGAATTAATTTTTAAAAATAAATCGAAATTAATTTCTTAAATTTCCAAAAATTATTTTATTTCAAAATTCAATTTAGTTAATTATTTAAATAATTAACTAAATTACTTTATATCCAGAAAATTAATTTTTTTTTTATTTTCAAAAATCAAAATTTGATTTAATTATTTATAATTTATTTTAATTAATTATTTATTGATTTAATTAATTGATTAATTTATTAAATTATTTAATTTTATCTATAAATAGGTAAATAAAATGTAATTATTTATAATTAAGCCAAATAATGATTTAAAAATCATTTTGAGCTTTTAAAATTCTTATAAATGTAGTTAAAATTCAATTAATATTATTATTAATTGAATTATTCTTATTTTATTCATAATGAATCAACCGTTCGTCCGTTTGATATGAAACGAACGCCTCTAGACTCAGAAAAATATTTCGCTTTCAATTAAAATACTTTTGAAACCTAAATTCTTTGATATCAAAAGGGTGTTTGTTTTATGAATTATTCTGAGTCAGTTATTGATCGATAAAATACTTTTTTTAACCGGATTTCAATTCTAAAAGTATCGAGATCTATCTTTTGACGATTCAACTTATGTGCTACATGAATGATGTGATTATGTGTTACATGAATAATATAATTACATGCCTTATATGTTTACGTGTTATATAAATTGGGCATCCACGTGTCTTTTAAACATTATCTGATTGAGATGTGATCTTTATATGTTATTATCGGGCGGGTAGATGATAAAGATAAACGTATGGGCTAAACAATAATATATTGTCAGTTAATTGAATGGTATCTTTTATGATAGATACCCCTAGTGCGAGGCACTCAAGCCAGACAAAGATTGTAAAAGTAAAGCCTGATTACGTGTAGTCATGAAATGAGCGAATTCAGAATAGGGATAAACCTAAGATAATAAATGACAAGAAAGGTCAAGTAGCCTTTCAATGGAAATACAGATACATCATGATTGAGTGATATGGCAGATAGTTAAAGATCAGAGGATTATCAGTTGAGGCAAGTATTCCTACACTTTCTTCTAAAATACTGTAAATATTTCTTCATTCATATTCTAAGTTTAGAATAGTTAAATATTGTTTATATTTCGCTGCAATTACTCTTATTTATGCAAGTACCTCTTTGATCTTCTTCCTTGATTATTGATTGATCTCTTGAGCAAATACCCATTCTTTCGGGTTATTTGCGAACCCTGAATTGGGATGTTTTGAAATCAAAATGATTTGATATCAAAATACTCCATGGACTGGATGGTTACGATGAGGGCCAGGAATGAGCTGGACCCTAAGGGCTAGGGATGGCTAGACCCTTGATTATTAGGCCATAGTTGTCTGGGTACCCCATATATAGGTGGGTCTATGCAGTTGGGTATAGATCCGCACTATATCCTGACTGATCAGCAGGTTATAGTGCATATGTTGGTTTCTAGTGTCTAGTCTAATTTATTATTGATCGCCATTAACGGTATTTCTTCTTGAATAGTTCATAATTACAAAATTAAACAAAGATTTGATTCAAAGGGATGAAACAATGAAACATTCACTGTTCTTTTACGGAAAAATGTGATTTATGATTAAAGGCCAATGAGGGCCGACGTTTTGTTCGCTCAACTATTTTAAATATATAAAGATGTTTTGAAATCATTCAACAATTATTTCCAGGAATTTCTTTGATCTAATACCTGAAAACTATTTATGATACTTGCTGGGCATTTTTGGCTCGCTCTTGCTTTGTGAACACTTATTTCTTTTAGTATCAAATGAGGACAAAGTAAATAGCTTTTAATAGACAGCAAAAGTGGAGAGATCCTAGCTGAAGAAATTTGGAGGTGTCAGAGTGATCAATACGAGGAAATTAGTAATGAGGTAATGAAATTATATTTAGACATTGTAATTGTAGAAGGTTAGATTCTTGTTTCATACCATAACCTGGAAGCGATCCGGAATAATGAGGGGTTGTTTATATATTTGTTTTAATATACAAGTTTATATTGTTTAAAGTTGTGTAGTGACACCCAATCCTGACCCCATATTTAGGGATGTCATATTAAGTTTATTAATTCCTACTTTTCCATTTCTGTTGTTCTTCCTTTTAGAGTCTACCTTGACCTCAATTTTCTCCAATATGTCATTCAGTTGCTTCATTGACAGATGCCCCACATTAACTCTTTTGTTCTACTTGGCTTGACTTGATTCTCCTGTAACAAAGTTCTTGGAAACTGATCCATATTTCTCATTGAGTTTATCTAGCTTGGATTTGTTAATTGGTTTCCTTTCAATCAAAGGATGTGGTTCCTTGTCTTTCAACGGATAATCCCTTTTGGCTTTCAACAGATAAACTTCATTATCCGTTGAATCCACATCCGTTGATAATCCTTCTACGAACTCAATGTTAGGTATGAATATAACACAGAGGGCGGGGGGTGAATGTGTTTTGGCTTAAATGTTTACTTTTTGATCGACTTTGGCTTTAGCAGTTGTTTGTTATCAATGATTTGATAAAATAGATGTTAAACATAAATAACAATGCAAATATGTAAAACAAAGATCTTCAAAACTCACTTAATTTTATATTAAAAATCAAGCAGTGTTTTGCGACAAAATCTCTAAGTTCTTGGTTTAGAACTTAGCTTCTTTCTTGAGAAAGAATACAAGATTTTCTATCTAGATTGTTACTTCTAACTAAGGACCAGTGTTAACTTTATAACTCAGTTAACTGCTGGTTTACACAGTGTGTAATAAACATGCTATTAGCTTTTCTAAACTGTTACTTGTCATTTCTATTTATAGAAAAATAGATCTTCCATTTCCGGCTTAGCATATCTTTAGCATCCCGTGTTCTGACTAATGACCAGGGTTAACTTTATAACTCAGTTAACTGCTGGTTTACATAGTGAACAATAAGAAGTTCTAATCACTTTTCTAACCTGTCACTAATCATTTCTATTTAAAGGAAAAGTGAGATTTCCATATCTAGATTAGCATGTCTTCATCCACTGTGTTTTGGTTGATCCTCCTTTGTCAGTTAATCTTTACCATTAATCTTGCACATCTCTCAAGCTGCTTTTTGTAGACTTGTCAATTCAGCTGTGTGAATTATTTGTTGATTTGCAACCTTGGATATTGAACTGTTCTGCAATTCTGTACTTAGAGAAATTTCTTTACTTCGAGATCTTTAATTAAGCTGTAGAGAACTCGACATCTCGATAGACATGTTGTCTTGTCGATATCTCTAAAACTTCATTGTTGACTTGACTTATCGACAACTCTGAGTTCTCTAGTAAATTTTAGTTTATCGATAACTCAGAGTTCTCTAATGGACTTTGGCTTATCGATAACTCAGAGTTCTCTAATGAATGTATATTTGTCGATGTCTCTGAGTTCTCGAATGGGTATCTGACTTATCGATATCTCTAATAGCATTTCTTGAGTTCTCGATAGACAATTTCTGAGTTCTCGAATAGGTCTTTCTGAGTTCTCGATAGGTCTTTCTGAGTTCTCGAATGACTTCTCTATAACACTAATTCTATGACTTGTAGAGATCTTGACTTAGAATGTTTTTCACCAAACAGAATTATTCAACTCCAAGCTTCTTCGTAATTTTTCTGAGGCATGACCTTCTTGATCTTATTCCAGATAGAATTCTTAGGCTTGACACTGTTTAGGAAAAAAAATGCTCCAGTCTGCTCCATTTACATTTTACAGACATTAAGTGTTACAAGTATGAATTACAGATTAAGGTTACAATACAACTAATCTTAGGGTTGGCCCCAAGCTTAACTGATTGCTAATGGCATTGTCAGCATCAGTAATCTTTGACATCGTCATGTTAATGACATTGTTAGCTCCAGTAATCTTTGACATCATCTATTATATATTACAATCTCCCCCAACTTGTTCATTATGAAATTATGCACAAGTTCTGATTGATGATGTCAAAACTTTAACTAAATGCAGAAACCAAAACCAATCTTCCCATCAGGTCTTCTTTTGTTGAGTTGCATTTAGATTTATTCAACATCCATTAGCTGTTTTGGCATTTAGATATATATTCTCCCCCTTTTTGACATTATCTCCAGGAAGAAAGATCCAGCTAAATGCACATTGTTCAAGCTGCTGTCATTGTCCATTTGGAACACTGTCTGCAGCTTCAAGCTTCATTGAGATTCATGGTGATGAGTTTATCAAAAAGAATAGAAGTTTCACTTAGATCTGCAAAAAAAGTCTGTCAGTGATAAAAGTCCTAAGCTCTCTGTGTAGGATTTTATACATCACGGAAGCATGGTAAAACAATTTTCTTGATATAAAATCCAAATAAACGCATACAAATCGTGATTAAAACATATGGGATCGTTTCTAACCTTTAAAAGCGATATAAGATCGACGAGCGGAGATCCATAGCATCTGCTCCTCAAGTGTGAAGCACTCCACCGGTATCCACCAAGAGATCAATGTAATGGAGGAGGAAGGGGTTGAGAGAATTAGGGTTTTTCTTCTTTTTCTACTTTAGAATTAGGTTGAGGCAAATAGGGTTTATAATAGTATATTTATAGGCAAAATTTTCAGCTGAAAATTTTCCCATAAAATATTATTATTAACCCTTTAATTGATTATTCTTATTAACCAATTAACTAATAATTAAAACACCTTTTAATCATTAGTCCCTTTTTCTAAACACTTTAGAAAAATAATTCTCTCACTTGATTTAATTTCCAAAATTAAATTCTTAATTAATAATATTAAGAACTTTTCTTAATTAATTTATAATTAATTAAATCTCATTTAATCAATTATTAAATTTGCTAATTAATTATTTATTTCACAAATAAATAATTACCAGTCATTATTAATTAATTCCTCCACCATTAAATCATTCTCTTTTATGGTGTGACCCTGTAGGTTCAATATTAAGCCGGTAGTAGAAATAAATAATAATAAAACTATTTTATCATTATTTATATAAATTCTCTAATTCATTAAATATGATTAATTAATTAATCATATTTATTCTACATCGTGAGGGATACTTCTCAGCATATCGCGACTATCCGGATAATACGAATTCACTGCTTAGAATACCAAGAACCCATTCAGTGAATAGTTACCGTACAATTAATTCCTTCTACCCTGCAATGTCACGATTAAATACAAGGCATAGAACTTGTGTCAAGTCTATCTTATTTAATCATTTGCTTTCCCATTCACTATGCTTAGTTCTAATTAATGTAAATTAGAAACTCCTTTCTAATTTCATTCACTCTGGCCAGAGATTTCTGAACTAGCATAAGTGGATCAGCATTGAACATTCTCTTCCTTCACTGGAAGGTATAGATCCTTTATTGATCATATACTATCTTCGTGTACAAATTCCTACACCCAGTAGAGCCCTTATTATTGTCCCTAGAGACTAAGAACTAAACCAAAGTATAGTTCAGTGTACACAAGATGACTATGATGATCTCAAGTCTAAGGATACTTGTACAACTATCATTATGTGAACATCTGCTGACACGTGAGTGAACTCCATCAGTTGTTCAGCTGTGTGAGTCATGTTCAGTGAACTTATTCTATAATAAGCACCTACATACTAGCTATAGTGTCACCACACAAATGTGTATGAGAACAGACATCCTTCATAATAAAGCAAGCATAGTATGTACCGATCTTTGCGGATTACTAATTACCAGTTAGTAATCCTACGACTAGGAAATATTTAAGTTCAGAGTTATCGTCTTTTAGGTCTCATTATTATGATCTCATCATAATCCATTAAAAAGCTTTACTCTAAACTATGGTATATCTTATTTAAACACTTAAATAGATAAAGCCCGCAATAAAACCAAAACAAGTCTTTTTATTAATATTAATGAAATCAAAACAGATTACATAAAAGTTATTCCTAAATCATTATACATGATTGGACTTAGGACACATCTCTTTTAATCTCCCACTTGTATTAAAGCCAATAACTCTGGTATCTAATACTTATCTTGTCTTTATGACGATCAAAGTGACTTTGAGAAAGTGGCTTTGTTAAAGGGTCTGCTATGTTTTTTTATGTGTGTCAACTCTCTTGACGTTGACATCTCCTCTTTCAACAATCTCCCTAATCAGATAAAAGCGTCACAAAACATTTCCTATAAGAAGTATGTCATCCACATACAATACAAGAAATGTTACCCGTGCTCCCACTAACCTTCTTGTAGACACATGGTTCATCTATGTTTTTGATAAAACCAAACTCTTTGATTGTCTCATCAAAATGGATGTTCCATCTACGAGAAGCTTGCTTTAAACCATATATGGTTTGCAGCAGCTTACACACCAGGTGTTCATTTCCCTTGGAAAGAAAATCCTCTGGTTGTGTCATATACACTTCCTCTTTAAGTTTCCCATTGAGGAAGGCCGTTTTCACGTCCATTTTCCAGATCTCAAAGTCATAGTAAGCAGCAATCGCAAGCAAAATCCGAATTGATTTTAACAGGGCTACAGGCGAAAAAGTTTCATCAAAGTCAACCACTTGCCTTTGTTTGAATCCTTTTGCCACGAGCCTGGCCTTATAGGTCTCCACCTGGCCATCTGCTCCAATCTTTCTTTTGTATACCCATTTGCACTCAATAGGCTTCACACCCTCAGGTGCTTCAACCAAAGTCCATACTTGGTTGGTATACATAGATTCCATTTCGGATTTCATGGCACTTTGCCATTTCTCTGAGTCAACACTACTCATAGCCTCATTATAGGCCATAGGGTCGTCATCATCAACGATTGACAACTCGTTATCATTCTCAATGACAAGGCCATAATACCTCTCAGGTTGGCGAGACACTCTCCCTGTCCTACTAATGGGCTGTTTCACAGAAGGTTGTTCAGTCTGAATAGGTGTTTCCACTTGAACCGTAGTAGTTTGTGCTTCTTGAACTTCATCAAGTTCAATCTTGCTCCCACTGTTTCCTTCAAGAATAAACTGCTTTTCCAAGAAGGTAGCATGTCTGGAGACAAACACCCTATGATCGGTGTAAAAGTAATACCCTAAAGTCTCTTTAGGATATCCCACAAAATTACATTTTCCGGATCGAGATTCCAGCTTATCTGGGTCAACTTTCTTGACATAAGCTGGACATCCTCAAATCTTAACGTGTTTAAGACTCGGTTTCCTTACTTTCCATATCTCATATGGAGTTTGAGGAACAGATTTGGAAGGCACCTTATTCAGTAAATATGCTGAGGTTTCCAATGCATAACCCCATAGGAATACTGGAAGAATCGCATAGCTCATCATGGACCGAACCATGTCTAACAAAGTTCGATTTCTCCTTTCAGATACCCCATTCAGCTGTGGAGTCTATGGAGGAGTCCACTGGGAGACTATACCATTTTCATTGAGATAAGCTAGAAACTCTCCATTCAAGTATTCACCACCTCGATCTGATCGAAGAGTTATGATACTATGTTTGGTTTGTTTCTCCACTTCATACTTGTATTCTTTGAACTTTTCAAAGGCTTCAGACTTGTGTTTCATCAAATACACATATCTGAATCTAGATCGATCATCTATGAAAGTAATGAAGTATGAAAATCCACCCATGGCATGCGTAGACATTGGTCCACATACATCTGTGTGTACTAATCCTAGCAAATCTGCAGCCCTCTCTCCATGTCCACTAAATGGAGATTTGGTCATTTTACCCAATAGACAAGACTCACGTGTAGGATATGATTCAAAATCAAAGGGGTCAAGTAACCCTTCCTTATGCAATGTCTGCATTATATTTTCACTAATATGACCAAGTCCGCAGTGCCACAAGAAAGTGAGATTGTCATTATCCCTTTTTCTTTTATTAGTATGTTCAATTTGTAGTAAATTATGCTCTACGTCACATACATACAAACCATTATTTAAAATACTACTGCCATAAAGAACATTATCTCTAAGAATTGAACATTTATTATTCTGAATAACAAACGAAAATCCAGCCAAGTCTAACATGGGAATAGAAATAATATTCCTCACAATCGAAGCAACAAAATACCAATTATTTAAAATAATAGTCTTGCCCGTAGGCAAATGTAAATAAAATGATCCTATAGCTTCAGCAGCAACTCTTGATCCATTTCCCATCTGTAGAATTACCTCCTCTTCCTCAAGAGTCATACTTCTCCTTAGTCCCTGCAACGAATTGCAAATGTGAGAACCACGGGCGGTATCTAATACCCAAGTAGAAATTTGATTTAATGACATATTCAATTCAATCATGAACATACCTGAAACAGAAGCAGTAGTCTCACTACCCTTCTTTTTCTTCAATTCTACAAGGTAGACCTTACAGTTCCTCTTCCAGTGCCCCACCTTGTTACAGTGAAAGCAAACAGCTTTGCTCTTGGGGTCTTCAGCTTTTGGTGGAACCGGATTTTTCTCACCTACTTTCTTCTTCTTGGAAGGGTTCTTCTTCCTTTTCTTAGGATTGGAACCTTCACCAATTAGAAGAACATAACTCTTCTTAGGGGAAAATTCGATTCCGCAGTCTTCAACATGTTGTGGAGTTCAGGCACGCTGATATCCAACTTATTCATGTGAAAGTTCACAACAAACTGCGAGAACGAACTCGGAAGTGATTGCAAGACCAAGTCTTGGCTCAGCTCCCCATCCATGGCAAAACCAAGTTGTCCAAGACGTTCAATCAAATTGATCATCTTAAGTACATGGTCATTCACAGATGATCCCTCAAACATCCTACAACCGAACAGCTCCTTCGATATCTCATATCGAGTTGTCCTCCCTGCCACATCATACAACTCTTGTAGATGCATAAGGATAGTGTGAGCATCCATAAGGTCATGTTGCTTCTGTAGCTCAATGTTCATGAAAGCTAGCATGATGCATTGAGCAACATTTGCATCATTTATCCACTTACGATACACAACATGCTCATCATTATGTGCATCGCTAGCAGGTTCAGTAGGCTTAGGTGAGTCAAGCACATATTCCAGCTTTTCAACCCTGAGAACAATTCTCAAGTTTCGAAGCCAGTCAGCAAAATTAGGACCAGTCAACTTGTGAGCATCTAGTATTCTCCGGAGTGATGGTGCAGAAGACATAACGTATATAGTAAATCTGTAAATGATGAACACATAACAACACTTAGCAAATATTCAATTTCATTTCATAACACTATATGAATCGGGTCTTTATTCATAAGTGGCTCCCACTAGTTTATCTAATTTATACAACCCCTAAGTGAAAAATTAAGTATTCATAATACTAGTGGGAATAGGGATCCTACATTTCATCACACAACCTCGGTTGTAGAACAAAACGTCATGTGATGTTCAATAGGCCGACAACTCTTGTCAATTACATCTTATGTTATTCCCTAACAAAACTTTAGCCTCTTGAATAATTGAGTCACGGCTGTAGCACGACAAACTCAATATTCTAAGTCAAGTCTGACCCAACATTGTGTACAATTGAATCAGTCTCCAACGGCCCACGGCTGTAGCACGTAACGACCTTTAGATTCTAATTCAATGTATACATCTCTATGTAATAGACAAGTATTTCTTATTTCGAAATCAAAGCCCTCGGCTGTAGCACGAAACGACAATGATTTAAAAATAAGAACTACTTTCTACCATGTTGGAAGGCTTTGACTGACACATGCTCGTTGTGTCATTGGCCAATTACTACTTAATATTATTTAATTTTAGAGGGATTATATTATTTTATAATCATAATCATATTATAAAGAGATTCTTCCTTTTAAATTAAATATTTCAAATCAATAATCGATAATCAGATGATTCCCAGATCGGGGGGAGCATTGTCAAGAGGCATCACTTAATACCCCTTTTTTACAGATAGAAATCTGCTTTTGACAGAATCATCCTTTCTCTCAATATTAAAAATTCATATTTAATTACGTGTTTCATAAACACAAGAATCTCATGATTGTATTCAAAATATTATTGTTAAGGCAAGAATCGATTCATATTCTAGATTTTCTAGAGCACGCCTTATATTGATTTAAGTTCACCTATCATCGCATGGTAATCATAGGCATATATCTCATATATAAAAATAAATAAACGTAAAGATACGCATGTTAAATCATGTAGCATATTACTCTAAACATTATACATCTCTATGTACCACATGAAGCATTTAAAAGGTAATTAAAACAATTAAAACATGATATATAACACTTTCGGGAATATAAACAGTTCAAAATTTTTATATAAAAAATATTTGAGAACTCCATTAGATCCGTCTCGAAAAAACGAATCCAACGATATATGGCACGCCCAAAACGGAGATACGAAACTCCCAGAAATCAAATTAAAATAAAACAGATGGGCTGTAACGCATTACAAGAACGCGTTACAAGCCCTGTAACGCATTACGGTAATGTGTTACAACCTTTTTAAGCCATTAAAAGGTGTAACGCATTCCGTGAATGCACCACAGGGTGTAACGCATTCCCGGAATGCGCGACACCCTTTCTTCAGCGCCTGTCAGCCGCCGCCGCCTTGTCTTGCACAGAAACCCGTGCCGCCATGAACATCAGTACTGTCAGCTTCTTCTCCCTTTAATTCCAGCAGTAAACAAATATATATATATATACACTATATATACATATATTTAATTACGAATTTAATTAAAATAACTACAAAAAATCATATTAATTAATCCACACATCAGAAAATTATAAAAAAAATATCCAGACGATCTACAATACTTGTAGAACCCAGATTTACAGTCAAGATAATTTTGAGAAACAATTTCTAATCAATCATAATTAATCCATGATATAACTTGCAAAAATCATAATAAATACATACAATATCATAAAATTTTGAAATTTTTATCACATATCTATATCCATACAACCTATGCTCTGATACCATTGTAGGATTTTATACATCACGGAAGCATGGTAAAACAATTTTTTTGATATAAAATCCAAATAAATGCATACAAATCGTGATTAAAACATATGGGATCGTTTCTAACCTTTAAAAGCGATCCAGGAACGACGAGCGGAGATCACTAGCAGCTGCTCCTCAAGTGTGAAGTACTCCACCGGTATCCACCAAGAGATCAATGTAATGGAGGAGGAAGGGGTTGGGAGAATTAGGGTTTTTCTTCTTTTTCTACTTTAGAATTAGGTTGAGGCAAATAAGGTTTATAATAGTATATTTATAGGCAAAATTTTCAGCTGAAAATTTTCCAATAAAATATTATTATTATTAACCCTTTAATTGATTATTCTTATTAACCAATTAACAAATAATTAAAACACCTTTTAATCATTAGTCCCTTTTTCTAAACACTTTAGAAAAATAATTCTCTCATTTGATTTAATTTCCAAAATTAAATTCTTAATTAATAATATTAAGAACTTTTCTTAATTAATTTATAATTAATTAAATCTCATTTAATCAATTATTAAATTTGCTAATTAATTATTTATTTCATAAATAAATGATTACCAACCATTATTAATTAATTCCTCCACCATTAAATCATTCTCTTTTATGGTGTGACCATGTAGGTTCAATATTAAGCCGGTAGTAGAAATAAATAATAATAAAACTATTTTATCATTATTTATATAAATTCTCTAATTCATTAAATATGATTAATTAATTAATCATATTTATTCTACATCGTGAGGGATACTTCTCAGCATATCGCTTTTCCGGATAATATGAATTCACTACTTAGAATACCAAGAACCCATTCAGTGAATAGTTACCGTACAATCAATTCCTTCTACCCTGCAATATCATGATTAAATACAAGGCATGGAACTTGTGTCAAGCCTATCTTATTTAATCATTTGCTTTCCCATTCACTATGCTTAGTTCTAATTAATGTAAATTAGAAACTCCTTTCTAATTTCATTCACTCTGGCCAGAGATTCATGAACTAGCATAAGTGGATCAGCATTGAACATTCTCTTCCTTCACTGGAAGGGGTAGATCGTTTATTGATCATACACTATCTTCGTGTACAAATTCCTACACCCAGTAGAGCCCTTATTATTGTCCCTAGAGACTAAGAACTAAACCAAAGTATAGTTCAGTGTACACAAGATGACTATGATGATCTCAAGTCTAAGGATACTTGTACAACTATCACTATGTGAACATCTGCTGACACATGAGTGAACTCCATCAGTTGTTCAGTTATGTGAGTCATGTTCAGTGAACTTATTCTATAATAAGCACCTACATACTAGCTATAGTGTCACCACATAAATGTCTATGAGAACAGACATCCTTCTTAATGAAGCAAGCATAGTATGTACCGATCTTTGTGGATTACTAATTACCAGTTAGTAATCCTACGACCAGGAAATATTTAAGTTTAGAGTTATCGTCTTTTAGGTCTCATTATTATGATCTCATCATAATCCATTAAAAAGCTTTACTCTAAACTATGGTATATCTTATTTAAACACTTAAATAGATAAAGCCCGCAATAAAACCAAAACAAGTCTTTTATTAATATCAATGAAATCAAAACAGATTACATAAAAGTTATTCCTAAATCATCATACATGATTGGACTTAGGACACATCTCTTTCACTCTGTTCTTTTGAATAAGTAGTCTCACCAATTATCAGTGCACTAGTCTCATGACTTTTGAGAGTCAGAGTTTCCTCACAAGGATTACTAAATCCATACACTCATCTACCTCTCCTTTTGCCAGGAAGGATCCTGCCTCTTTCACTCAATCTTTTCCCTTATCCTCACATGAAAGGCTCAAATGTTGTTTGACCTACAGAAATAAGAGGTGGCTGAGAAGAGTTAAAATGTGATCATATGATTAGAGGAAGACCATATAGGGCTAATTATACTCATTTCACCAGAAAAATGAGTGCATAAGTATTTATGACTGGGGTCACAGTTTGACACAGATTTCTCTGTGGTTGTGACAATGTGTTGTCCTCCACTTGTAGTGGGAACCTCCAATTGAATTGGAGGGGATTTGACTGGGTTACTTCCATGTGCACCAGCCTCAAACCCTTGTGTGTCTTGTAACACACTGGCACTTGAATGTGCTAAGATTGCCCTTCTTATGACATTGTCATGGGCAATTGTTCTTCTAGCTTTGACTGCTAAGACAGCTTCTGCTAGAGCTATGAAGGAAGTTGTTCCTTCTTGAGGAACCTCCAATTAAATTGGAGAGGATTTAGATAGCTCCCCCTCAGGAGTACTACCCTCAAACCTTTCAGTCTGTGAAGACTGTTTTGCACATGAAGGTGCATAAGGAATACTCATGAAATATTCAGTAAACTGATAAATTTTCATGTTTGGGGGATTCTTTTCTCAAACAATAGAACAATCTGAAGAACATCATAAAATTGTTGTCCTTTTGTAAAACAGGTGGCTTTTGAGAGTCACCTGAGTGGGATTGTGTTTAAGTTTGTGTTTGTGTTGTTGTGCCTGGGTAAACCGTAGTTTGGTTTTGAAATGTTTTAGCTGCAGTTTTAGCACTAATACCTGTGAATTGATTATTTGAATTCCCTGTTGATGTCTTGTATTAGACCTGTAATGCATTGAACAAATGTATCTTTTTGGAGTTTCATTAGACAAATACATTGTAAGATATTTTAGTTGCAAGCATTATTGTATAGAAGAAAAAATTTAATATAAATATAAGCACATAGTAATTATTACACAAACAAGAGATTGCAAGACAAGAATCAGAACTTTCATTAAAAATGGAAACATAGTACATTAAGGCATATATTTAACAAGTAAATCCTAATCCTAACTACTCTAATTCAGACTCCTTCTTCTCGGCCTCCAACTTCCTTGCCCTGCGCTGGTAAGCTCTGGACATGGAGTGTGCAAGAGAGATGATCCTCTCCTGCAACTCCAAAGCAGCAAGGCGTTGCTGCTCAGCCACCCTTGCACGTCTCTCCTGCTCGAAAGAGACTTCCATCTCAAAGAAAAGAATGCTGATTTAATCATTCCACGAGAGTTCGTAAAAGACCTCAAGTAGAATATCAGAGGGGATGTAAACAACCCCCTTGAGATGGACACGAATAGGATCAAAATAAACTAGGTCATCATCCAAATGATGGACCGGTTGATAAACTCCATGAATAAGTCTGTAAAAGACTGGGGCATCCATTTGAGTGAGAGTGAGAGAGAGATGAACATGAGGTGAGTTTGAAAGTAGATGTTTGTTGAGAATAGGAGAGTAGTGATAAATGATAAATGATAAAGAGTGAAGCGTTTTAATTTATAGAGGGAGTAAAGATAGAAACCAAGAGACTCTTGAGTTGCCCGGATAATAAGAGTAATAATCACATAAGCATACTTGACAGCTAGAAATGACTAGTTACTATTCCCCATGCAAGTACTCAAGAATATTAGTTTACTTTAAAGAGTGACTATTCCCCATGCAAATAAGCACGTATTCCCTACACAAAAAGTAACTCATCCTATCAGCAATCAGTCAAATAAATTTACCACTATCAGCATACTCAAAACAACACAAATAATGTACTAGTCTACTAACATTGGACTAACTTATTTTCACGTAAACAAGAAATCATATAAGCATGTAAATGTATCAATAAGTCAGAGAAATTAGAGACAAAGTATGTCAAAAGTATTTTTATGAACAGAATTTATGAATTAAATTTGTTCAGTTTTTCATACTTTTTGCTTCTTTTGATCTGTTATTTATTAAGTTCATATACTGAAGATATGAAGTAATAAATATTCAGTTTACTTAAAATTTTGAAAAATTCCAAGTTCAAATTGAATCGAGAAGTCTGGGTATTGATAGAAAAAGTAGATGACTTGTCGAGAACTCAAAAATAGACATTTGGGGTTGTCTATCGAGATGGACTGAAACAATTCTAATTTATTTAAATTGAATCAAATTGAAATCAGAATAAATTTTCCGAAAGTATTTGTCTAAAATAATTCATTGAATTAAATTATTTTAGTTCTGAGTTATTGATAAGTCTCAAAATATCCTTATCGAGAACTCTGTGAATTAACACTATTAGAGAACTCTACATGGTCTTATCGATAAGTCATAATAGAGCTTATCGAGAAGTCATTCGAGAAGTCTGTAAATAGACTTATCGAGGACTCACTCGAGAACTCTAGAATGACTTGTCGATAAGTCATTTTGACTTATGGAGAACTCAGTTCTTTATACCTTTGAGTACTGTTATTCTGCCTTGTGTTAATTTTACACATTTAAGATATAAATTAACAACTAAGTAGTTTACTTAGAATTTGAAATATTCTAAGTAATTTTTTGAGTTTTTAAGAAAAATAAATATACAGAGATTCTGAAATATTTATAATTCATATTTCAGTTAATTTCCAATTAAATCAAACTAGGTTGATTTATTAGAAATTAATCTCCTGCAACATATTAGCTGAGTTCTTGCCTTAGGATGAAGAATTGAGCATTCCAATTTCACTCACAAGTCTAGTGAAGGTTGCTTCATCCAGAGGTTTAGTAAAAATGTCAGCTAATTGTTTCTCTGTTGGAACAAAAATGAGCTCAATGGTACCATTTGCAGCATGCTCCCTGATAAAAAGGTACCTAACATCAATGTGCTTTGTTCTAGAATGATTAACTGGATTAGCTACTATAGAAATGGCACTAGTATTGTCACACATAATAGGAATTTTGTGTAACACTAGACCATAGTCCATTAGCTGATTTCTAATCCAAAGCACCTGAGCACAACAACTTCCAGCAGCTATATATTCAGCCTCAGCTGTGGAAGTTGACACAGATTGTTATTTCTTACTATACCAGGATACAAGTCTTTGACCAAGAAATTGACAGCTTCCACTAGTACTTTTCCTATCAACCCTGCATCCAGCAAAATCTGCATCTGTGTATCCAACAGCTTCAAAACCAGTTCCCTTAGGATACCATAATCCCAAGTTTAGAGTTCCCTTTAAGTATCTGAAAACCCTTTTTACATCCATCAAATGTGATTCCTTTGGATTGGCTTCAAATCTAGCACATAGACAAGTAGCAAACATGATGTCTGGTCTACTAGAAGTCAAATAAAGCAATGATCCAATCATCCCTCTGTAGCTTGAAATATCCACACTCTTGCCTTTCTTGTCTTCATCCAACTTGGTTGTAGTAGACATTTGTGTAGATGCAGGTGAGCTATCCACCATACCAAATTTCTTCAATAAGTCATTCACATATTTGGTTTGGCTAATGAAAATACCATCACTGCTTTGACTAACTTGAAGGCCAAGGAAGTAACTCAATTCTCCCATCATGCTCATTTCATACTCACTCTGCATTAGCCTAGAAAATCTTTGACAAAGCTTTTCATTTGTAGATCCAAAGATGATATCATTCACATAGATTTGAACTAGGATCATATCCTCACCATGTTTATTGTAGAAGAGAGTCTTATCAATAGTACCTCTGGTAAAACCATGTTTGAGTAGAAATTCTGACAGAGTGTCATACCAGGCTCTAGGTGCCTATTTCAATCTATATAGAGCCTTGAGTAATTTGTAAACAAAGTTAGGAAATTCTAGATCTTCAAAGCCAGGTGGCTGTTGCGCATAAACTTCTTCTTCTAGTTCACCATTAAGAAAAGCACTCTTGACATCCATTTGATACACCTTGAAATTTGGGTGTGCAGCAAATGCCAGAAAGATTCTTATTGCTTCTAGTCTTGCAACAGGAGCAAAAGTCTCATCATAGTCAATTCCCTTTTCTTGTGAGTAGCATTTAGCAACCAGCCTTGCTTTGTTTCTGGTAACAATTCCATTTTCATCCATTTTGTTCTTGTACACCCACTTAGTTCCAATTATGCTTCTGTTCTTTGGTGCAGGGACTAATTTCCACACGTTGTTTCTCTCAAACTGATTCAGCTCCTCCTGTATAGCACATATCCAATCAGGATCCAATAGGGCTTCTTCAGTTTTCTTGGGCTCTACTTGAGATAGAAAACATGCATGTAGGCATTCATTAGCAGTTACACTTCTAGTTCTCACACCAGCTGAGGGATCACCAATAATAGCTTCTACTGTATAACTCATATCCCACTTTCTAGTGTGAGTCTGTTGACTAGTGCCTTCATCATTTTCTTCAGTATTACCATGACTGTCATTTCCATTCTCTCCTTCTCCCCCTGAGTTTGTGCCATCAAATTCAGGTGTCTGAAGAGAGCTTTCATTCCCATGATTTTGTTCAGAGATCTCTTCATTTATCATTTGTTGTGCCACAACTTCATCTTCTTCATCAGAATCACTATCAATGGTTAGATTCTCAAATGCAAGGGTTTCAGCATCATTTACATCAAGGCATTCCAAGGCTGGACACTTGTCATCATCAAAAGTCACATCTGTGCTTTCCATAATTTTCTTTTGATCAATCACATAAACTTTATAGGCTGTTCTTTCCAATGAATATCCCAGAAAAATTGCTTTAAAAACTTTGGAGTCAAATTTTCCCACATATTCAGAGTTGTCTTTTAGAATATAACACTTGCTTCCAAACACATGTAGATACTTCACTATAGGCTTCCTGTTAGACATGATTGAGTAAGGTGATTTTCCATGAGCTTTGTTGATGAGATATATGTTTTGAGTGTAGCATGCAGTATTAACAACCTCTTCCCAAAAACTAGTTGGCAACTGAGCATCTTGTAGCAAGGTTCTAGCAGTTTCAACCAATGTTCTATTTTTCCTCTTAACTACTCCATTTTGTTGAGGTGTTCTAGCTGCTGAAAATTCTTGAACAATGCCTTTGCTTTTGCAGAATTCACTTAATGTTGAGTTCCTGAATTCTGTTCCATTATCACTCCTCAATCTTTTCACGCTAACTTTTTCTTCAGCTTGCTTCTCAATTTTCTTGATATGCTCAATTATAATGGTTGGAGTTTCATCTTTAGAGTACATGAACTCAACCCAATTGTATCTTGAAAAATCATCAACCATGACAAGGGCATATTTGTTTCTTGAAATGGACAAGACATTTACTGGCCCAAACAAGTCCATGTGAATAAGTTGCAGAGGTGCACTTATAGAATTCACAGATTTTGACTTGTGACTTGATCTTTTCATTTTTCCTTTCTGACAAGCTTCACAAACTTCCAATTGAGCAAATTCTAGACTGGGCATGTCTCTCACAAGCTCCTTTTTGACTAAGGTGTTGATTGTTTTGAAATTCAAGTGAGATAGCTTCTTATGCCACAATTTGCTTTGCTCTTCGGATGCCTTGGTGTAGAAACAACACACTCCATCCTTATTTGTTAAGTCTAAGTCTGCAACAAACAAGCTTCCCTTTCTTACTCCTTTAAGAGCAATTTCACCAGTCTTTTTTCTAATAAAAGCACAATCTTCTTTGTTGAAAACAACTTGAAAACCTCTGTCTGCAAATTGACTAACACTTAGAAGATTTACTTCTAATCCAGCAACTAGTGCTACATCTTTAATGACAACATTTCCAGAAACAATCTTGCCATATCCCATCATGAATCCTTTGTTGTTATCTCCAAAGGTCACCAAAGGGCCATCCATCTCCTCAAATTGTGATAGCAGGGTCTTATCACCTGTCATATGCCTGGAACATCCACTATCAATGATCCATATGACCTTCTTTCATTTGCCCTGCACACAATGAGGATTAAGTGTGTTTAGCTACCCAAGTTGTGTTGGGCACTTTCTTCTTGTTAACTGATTTTGCAGAAGTAGAATTAGAATTTTGAGATAAAATGGAATTCATAGACTGTTGAGCATTTTCCCTTTCAGATATAGAACCAACTTTTGATTCTTTGAGATCAAATCTCAATTTGTGGTAACTCTTCATCACTTTCATGTTGCAGGGAATGCAGTCAAACTTGTCACAGAATGAATAGGGATCATTAGCCTTAGCTTCATTGTACTTGCAGACTCCTTCAGGTGGATTGCTAACAATCTTTTCACAAAGATGAGTTAGGTGATTCATTAATCCATAATTCTCACACCTCTTTCTAGGAGCATCTGCAACATAAGCAAAATTATTGCTTTTGTTTATCCCAATCTTTCCATTTCTATTCTTCTTTTTCTTTTTGACATGTTCAGCTTTAATCTCCTTCACAGGCTCCTTAGTTTCTTGATTGGCTTTTGGTGTTTCAACATAGATGGAAGACTGAGTTGTCTCATCATTTTTCTTTTCCTTGTCCTCATCAGCTATCTCCTGTTTGATGATCAACTCTTCTTCACTGAAGTTCACCTCACATGCCTTGAACAAAGGTGATTAAACTTTCTTCAAAATAATTGGAACATCCTTAGTTTCAGTTGATTTTCCTTTGTCACTGACATACTTCTTTTTGTTGTTTAAACCCTCATAATCAAGACCAATGGCAATGTTTGCACATGGCTGGTTCTTTTCATGATATTGGCCAATCAACTCAGAAGCATTTTTGAAGGATTTCAGCTTCACTTTATTCTTCTCCAGCCTTTCTCTCAATACTGCTTCAATTTTACTTGCACACTTTAATTTGTTCTTTAAGTATACATTTTCTTGCTTAGCAGTATCAAGCTCAACCAGCAACAATCCAGTCTCTTGTTTTTCACTCTCAAGTTTTTTATTGATCTTTTTCAATCTGCTAACTTCCTCATTTGCAACAACCATGCTTGTATGAATGTGGAACATTTCTGTGCTCATCTTTTCAACAGTTTCCTTATATTGACTAACATTTAAATCAATTATGGTAAGAGTTTGTACCTGTGATTTAGATGATGAAGAGTCTCCTTGCTCCAAGGCCATGAGTACATAGTTTCCAACTTCTTCATCTTCATCATTATCTGAATCATCCCAGCTCTTGCCCTCAACAATATAAGCTTTCCCTTGTTGCTTCTTTAGAAGAGCATCATACTTTGCTTCCAATTCAAGATAGGCTTTGTCTTTATTTGCCTTCTTGGGTTTCCTACATTCTGTAGAAAAATGGCCCAACTCATCACAGTTAAAGCACCTTATGTTTAATCTATCAACAGATCCAGTTTTGTAGCCAGTTTTTCTATCAGGAGTGTACTTCCCTTTTCCTTTCCATCTGCTATCTTTGTTGAAGGACTGTCCTTTGCTCTTGAAAAATCTTGGTTTCTTCACTCTAATGTTAGAGAATTTTCTAGCCAAGTAAGCCATTGATTTGTCTAGCTCATCAAGCTCATCAAGAGTGTAAAACTCATCTTCTTCATCCAATTCCAGTATGACTTGCTCTTTAGTATCATTGACTCTTTTCTCACTTGTAGAAATTTCCTAGAGTTTGGGATCTTTGCTCATCATTAGAGGTCTGGCCATCATTCACAATCAGTGCACTCGATCCATCCATTACATATCCTTGACCAGCCCTTAATGATTTCTTTTGAATCATTTCAAGTTCATAAGTTTTCAGAACCCCATAAAGCACTTCCATTGTGATTCTACTCAAATCCCTTCCTTCTCTGATTGCAGAGATCTTTTGTTCCAAATGATCAGGGAGAGTAAGCAAGAACTTCAAATTCACTTCTTCAACATCATAAAATTTATCATGAAGCTGCAAGTCATTTATCAGCTTATTAAACCTTTCAAACACATCAGTAATATCTTCCTTTGGTTTAGCCATAAACCCTTATACTGAGAAATCAATATCCTTCTTTGATTTGACCTAACCTCCTCAGTTCCTTCACAGAGTATCTCAATCTTTTCCCAGATCTGTTTAGCAGTGTCACAGTTGACAATGTTGTTATACATTACATTGTCAAGTGACTCAATTAGTATCAGTTGGAAAGCACTGCCTATGGAAACTTTCTCTCTTTCAGGTTCAGTATACTCAAGGGGATCCTTGAGAGCATAATGAGCTGGAATAACCATGTCTCCATCTGTGGTTTTCTCAACACTAACCATAGGAGTGAAGGGTCCATTCTTGAGGATCTGAATGTAAAGGTGATTGGCCATTCTTATAAACAGCAACATTTTCTTTTTCCATAAAGTGTAGTTGGACTTATCAAAGGGAGGAATCTTGATACTACTGATTTTCTGTGTACTTATTTTTCCAAGATCTAATCTGTTTACTTTCAGATTTTGCTCTGATACCACTTGTTAGGTATGAATATAACACAGAGGGGGGTGAATGTATTTTGGCTTTAATGTTTACTTTTTGATTGACTTTGGCTTTAGCAGTTGGTTGTTATCAATGATTTGATAAAATAGATGTTAAACATAAATAACAATGCAAATATGTAAAACAAAGATCTTCAAAACTCACTTAATTTTATATAAAAAATCAAGCAGTGTTTTGCTACAAAATCTCGAAGTTCTTGGTTTAGAACTTAGCTTCTTTCTTGAGAGAGAATACAAGATTTTCTATCTAGATTGTTACTTATGACTAAGGACTAGTGCTAACTTTATAACTCATTTAACTGTTGGTTTACACAGTGTGTAATAAACATGCTATTAGCTTTTCTAAACTGTCACTTGTCATTTCTATTTATAGAAAAACAGATCTTCCATTTTCGGCTTAGCATATCTTTAGCATCCCGTCTTCTGACTAAGGACCAGGGTTAACTTTATAACTCAGTTAACTGCTGGTTTACATAGTAAACAATAAAAAGTTCTAATCACTTTTCTAACCTGTCACTAATCATTTCTATTTAAAGGAAAAGTGAGATTTCCATATCTAGATTAGCATGTCTTCATCCACTGTGTTTTGGTTGATCCTCCTTTGTCAGTTAATCTTTACCATTAATCTTGCACATCTCTTAAGCTGCTTTTTGTAGACTTGTCAATTCAGCTGTGTGAATTTTTTGTTGATTTGCAACCTTGGATATTGAACTGTTCTGCAATTTTGTACTTAGAGAAATTTCTTTACTTCGAGATCTTTAATTAAGCTGTAGAGAACTCGACATCTCGATAGACATGTTGGCTTGTCGATATCTCTGAAACTTCATTGTTGACTTGACTTATCGACAACTCTGAGTTCTTTAGTGAATTTTGGTTTATCGATAACTCAGAGTTCTCTAATGGACTTTGGCTTATCGATAACTCAGAGTTCTCTAATGAATGTATACTTGTTGATGTCTCTGAGTTCTCGAATGGGTATCTGACTTATCGATATCTCCAATAGCATTTCCTGAGTTCTCGATAGACAATTCCTGAGTTCTCGAATAGGTCTTTCTGAGTTCTCAATAGGTCTTTCTGAGTTTTTGAATGACTTCTCTATAACACTAATTATGTGACTTGTAGAGATCTTGACTTAGAATGTTTTTCACCAAACAAAATTATTCAACTCCAAGCTTCTTCATAATTCTTCTGAGGCATGACCTTCTTGATCTTCTTCCAGATAGAATTCTTAGGCTTGACACTGTTTAGGGAAAAATGCTCCAGTCCGCTCCATTTACATTTACAGACATTAAGTGTTACAAGTATAAATTACAGATTAAGGTTACAGTACAACTAATCTTAGGGTTGGCCCCACGCTTAACTGATTGCTAATGACATTGTTAGCATCAGTAATCTTTGACATCATCATGTTAATGACATTGTTAGCTCCAGTAATCTTTGACATCATCTATTCTATATTACACTCAAGATCTATTTTCACCTTGCTCCTTTTTTAGGCTTCTTCACAGAATGATTCTATTCCTTGAACTTTAGCAATTTGGGCATGTACATCTCTTGATGACTTCCGGGCCTTGATTACCTATTGCTCTCGCTCAAGTTGCTTTCTTAAAATCTCATATTTCTTCAAAGATTCAGTCAATTCTTCTTTTGCAATCTTGCATTCTATCTTCAGTTTCTCAAACTCAACAAATTGAGTTTCTAACATAGTATTCCTCTCACTTAAAAATAGATTATTATCCTTAATTTTTATGTTTTCTTTAGTGGGTGATTGAAGTGTAACACGCAAGTGATATAATTTCGTTGGCATGTCATTTATATCATCATTACACTCATCTTTAGAAAGGTGTGCTAGGTTGGTGGTGATTACCTAATTGCTTGAAGAACTGACTTCTGCTTCATCTGATTTGGCCATTAGGGGTAAGTTGACATAGCTTGTTTTTTCATCCTCATCTACCCCATCACCTGCCCAATCAGTTTTTTAGGTCAGGAAATCCCTTTCCTTTTGTTTGAACAGTTCAAAGTACTTCTTTTTGTAATCCACAGGATCAAACTTCTTTGTATCAGAATCAGGATTTCTGCATTCATTTGCAAAATGACCACTCAAACCATCTTTGAAACACTTGAATTTAGACTTCTCCACCATGTTTCTATTTGGCTTGATTGCTCCAAAATTCTTTTTGAATTTGAGCTTGGAAAATCTTCTCAATAGGAAAGACATATGTTCATCTATGTCCTCCATTTCATCCTGAATAGGAAGGTCTTCATGCTCATCCATTAGCCCTTCTACTTTGCCTTCACAAACCCTTGAGTTTGGTGTAGATTCCATAGCTTCAACTTTCACTCTCTCTTGTTCAGCTACCAAAGTAATAGATCTTCCCTTTTTCCTTCCTTTCTCGATTTGATCATCTTATTCCAATTTAAGCTCATAAGTTTTTAGAATGCCATACAGTCTTTCTAAAGTAAACTCCTTGTAGTCTTGACAATTTCTAAGAGAGACAATCATAGGCTTCCAGTCTTTTGGTAGAGATTTAAAGAATTTCAGGTTTAAATCTTTTGTTTGATAGACTCTTCCATGCAGCTTCAGTGTATTTAGTACATTTTGAAATCTACTAAAAATGTCACTCAAAGATTCACTGTCTTCATAATGAAAGTGCTCATGCTACTGGATTAGAAGTTTCATCTTGTTTTCCATCACTTGTTCAAATCCATCACATATGATTTGAATTGTATCCTAAATATCCTTAGCAGATTTACAGTTGATAACATTGTCAAACATATCACTATCAAGACCATTGAATAGAATATTCATAGCCTTTTTATCTTCGTGCACTTGCTCAATATCTTCATCTGTCCATTCAGATTGTGACTTTGGAATGCTTTGCTCTTTGCCTACAGCTCCATCAGTATCTATAGCAGCTCTTCGAGGAACATGAGGGCCTTTCTCAATGCAATCAACATACCTTTCATCTTGAGAGAAGAGATGCATATGCATTTTCACCTTCCAGTAATGATAGTTGTTTTTATCTAAAAAAGGGATATTCACTCCAACATCCTTCCTACTCATGTTGTTAGTTGTTCTGATCTTTAAACTTTTTAGTGCGTCAAGAGCTTGCTCTGATACCAATTGTTATTCCCAAATAATATAACAATAGAATTACAGAGGGGAGGGGGGTTGAATGTAATTCTGGTTTCTTTTTGAAATTAAGAAACTTCTTTACCAAAATATATCATTATTTGAATATGCAAGTGTGCGGAATGAAATATGAATGTATTTAAAACACAAAGTAATTAAACGCAGAAATTTAAATATTTTCTGGTGGATTGAACTTTCCACCAGAGATATATATTGATTGAGAACTCTGTGATGCAAGAATGCACACAATTGCTTACAAGTAAAATTACAAAAAAGGACAGAGAAATTCTTAACAGATTTTTCCTTCTACTATTTCTCAGTTTTTTCAATTGAAAATTGGATAATTATCAACTTGCTACACTTGGTTTATATATCAACAAACATATAAAACAAAACGTCTAAGTCTTCATCACATGTTTCATCATTTCTCTATCCAGCATCTTTGTATTTATCAAGTAAGCATGGAAATGGAAATGCTTTTTTGTTCTCATAAATCTAGTTATAGGCTGCCACATTCCTTTTGTATACAATCAACCCATAAAACTGTCAAGTCACTATCAACTCCTATTTGAATCTGATGTTCCTTGAGATTTCATCATTATTTGTTGAGTCTATTATGGATCAGCCGTTGAAGGTGCCTTGTGTCATCTGTTGAGAGCTTTGCAGATTATCCGTTGATGGTATTTCCATAGCAGTTGACACTTTTTCATTTATGCAGAATTACAAGGCATCTAATTTTTATAATTGGCCAACCTATTTTGTATATCATCCTAGTAGTCAACATGAATTAGTATATCCTACAACTTCTAATACTCTGAGACATTACAGTATACATGAATGTGTTACAAAAAACTTATTTAAACATAAGCTACTCTTTCAATGGCTAACAGAGTAAGATTATCCGTTGAAACCTACAAAAATACTTAATTAAATCTACTAAGGTGTTTTAGTGAAATATCATCAAGCCTACAACATATTCCTAACAAGAGCTTCTTCAGTTTTCTTAGGCTCAATTTAAGACAAGAAGTAGACAAATAGAAATTTATTTGCAGTGGCACTTCTAGTTCTTACACCAGCACCAGGATCACCAATAATAGTGTCCCTAGTGTGACATCTATCCCACTTTATAGTGTGTTGATTTTGATGATTATCTGTGGCCTTATTTTCTTCATTATTGGCATGACTTGCAGAACTATCATCTCTTTCTCCCCCTGAGTTTGTGTTTTCAAATTCAGGTGAGCTTCTGTCTTGAGATGAATTCTCATTTGAAAAATTCATTGGATGACTAGCTTCTTCTTCTCTGATATCTGTATTATTTCCATCTTCATCTTCAGAATTACTGTCAAGATTAAGATTTTCAAATTTCAGAGCTTTCGCTTCATTGTCATCAAGACATTCCAAGTCGGGATACTTGTCATCATCAAATGTCCCATATGTGCTCTCCATTATTTTTTTTGCTCTAGCACATAGACCCTGTAAGAAGTCCTTTCTAATGAATAACCAAGAAAGATAGCATCATATACTTTAGAGTCAAATTTTCCAATATATTCAGAGTTTTCTTTCAACACAAAGTATTTTCTTCCAAACACATGAAGATGTTTACCTGTAGGCTTTTTATTGGACATTATTGAGTAAGGTGACTTGCCAATGCTTTTGTTCACGAAATATCTATTCTGAGTATAACATGTTATGTTAACAGCTTCCACCCAAAAGCTTGTTCTTGCATCTTCAACAAGATTTCTTTTTTTCTTTCAACCACACCATTTTATTGAGGTATTCTTGGAGCTGAGAACTCTTGAGTGATGCCTTCGTCTTTACATAAAGCATTTAATATAGAATTTCTGAACTCAGTACCAGTGTCACTTCTTAGTCTTGTCACAAAATTGTCATCTTTAGCCTGTTTCTCAATCTTTTTTATGTGCTCAATTATAATGTGTGGAGTTTCATCTTTAGAATGTATAAATTCCACCCAGATGTATCCTGAGTAGTCATCCACCATTATTAATGCATATCTCTTCTTAGAAATGGACATGACATTTACATGTCCAAACAAATCCATATGGATAAGTTATATTGGAACATTGATAGAGTTCACAGTTTTGCTTTTGTGACTTAATCTCTTTATCTTTTCTTTCTGACAAGATTTACGGACTTCATCTTGGACAAACTCCAATGCTGGCATATCTCTCACCAATTCTTTCCACAAGAGTGTTAATTGCTTTAAACTTTAGGTGAGAGAGCTTTTTGTGCTAAAGTCTGCTTTGTTCACTTGATTCCTTGGTGTAGAAACAACATACGTTGTTCTTTCTTGCTAAGTTCATGTCTGTAACAAACAGGCTTCCTTTTCTTACTCTTTTCAGAGCAATTTCAACAGTCTTTTTGTTTATAATTGAGCAATCTTTTTTGTCAAATGTAACTTTAAAACTTTTATCTATAAATTGACTGACACTTAGAAGATTAACCTCAAGTCCTCCAACCAGTGCTACATTTTGAATGACAATATTTCCATAAATGAAACTACCATATCACATTGTGAATCCCTTGTTGTTGTCTCCAAAGGTCATCATAGGGCAAACCATCTTCTCAAAATATGATAACAGGGCTTTATCACTAGTCATGTGTCTGGAACAACCTTTATTAGTGATCCACATGACTTTATTCTTCTTGCTCTACACACAATAAGGTTTAAATATTTTTAGCTACCCAAGCAGTGTTGGGAATATTCTTCTTCTTTGCCGAGTTAGCAGGAGTAAAGCTTAAGTTATCAAAAGAAACAGTTTTCTTAGTTTAATTAACATTCTTATTTTTAACCACATATCTAAGATTAACTTCTTTTAGATCTTTTCTTAGTTTATGATAGCTATTAATAACCTTCATGTTGCATGGAATGCAATCAAACTTGTCATAAAAAGAATAAGGGTCATCTGTTTGAGCTTCAGTGTACTTGCATGCCCCATACTTTGGATCACTAACAATATTTTAAAGATGAGTTAGGTGATTTGTTGAGCCACATCTTTGACTGCTTTCTAGGGGCATCTGCAATATAACATAATTGTTGCTTTTGTTGATGCCTATCTTTTTATTTATGTTCTTCTCTTTTTTTTCCGTGCTTTCATTCTCTGCTTCGGTTTTAGGTGTCTTGAGAAATGGACTAGTCTCATGCTTTTTCTCACTTTCAGTGTTGATAATTTATTTGGCATTTTTCTTATTTTTATCCTCATATGCGATTTCTTGCATGATGATGAGCTCTTCTTCACTGAAATTCACCTCAAAGGCTTTGAAAAAGGGTGCATTCCCCTTGAAGCACAACATGAACTTTCTTGTTCACACTTTCTTTGCCTTTATGAATTTGATTTTTCTTTTGAGATGAACCAGCATCATATCCATCCCAATTTCTATGTTAGCATATGGTTTGTTATTTTCATGATATTGGCCAACTAGTTCAAAAGCATTTTTAAATGACTTAAGGTTACGTTCATTTTTCTCAATCTTATCTCTCATTATAACCTCTATCTCCTCTGCACATTTCAGCTTATTTTTAATATATTTATTTTTTGCCTAACTGATTCTAGGCTCACAAGCTGTAGCTCAAGTTCTTGTTTCTCAATTTTCAGATTCTCATTCACTTTTGATAATCTATTCATTTCCTCAGTGAAATCCACCATGCTTATGTGAATGTGAAACACTTCCATACTCATCATTTTTAATAGTTTTCTTATATTGTGAGGCATTCAAATTAATGGTGGTTAAGATAAGTACCTCAGACTTTGATACAGATGATTCTCCTTCCTCCAAGATAATAAGAGCATAGTTTCCATATTCTTCATTGTCATCTTCATCATCTATGTCATCTTAACTCTATCCCTCAGCAATATAAGCTTTTCCATGTTGCTTCTTCAGAAGTGCTTCATACTTAGCCTCAAGCTCCAAGTATGCCTTATCTTTCTTTACCCTTTTTATCTTTCTGCATTCTGTGGCAAAGTGGCCAAGCTCATCACAGTTATAGCACATAATCTTAGATCTATCCACATATCCTGATTTATGGCCACATTTTTCGTTTAATATTTTCTGAGTTTTTCCCTTTCAGTTATTGTTGTGGGATGTTTGACCGTTACCCTTAAAATATCTGGGCTTTTTAACTCTTATGTTTGAAAACTTCCTTGCCAGGTAGGCCATAGAATGGTCCATTTCATCCAACTCATCAAGAGTGTAATACTCATCCTCTTTCAAATTTAGAATGCCTTGATTTTGAGGCTCCTTGTTCTTCTGCTCAACAGGTTGTATAACTTGAGTCTGAGATTCAGTTTTATTTTCAATTATTTTCTGATCATTAGTTATCAAGGCACTTGACACATCCACAACATGTTCTTGACTCAGTTTTAATAAATTTCTCTACATCATCTCCAACTTATAGGTTTTAAGATTACCAAATAAAACCTCCACAATTATTCTCCACAGATCTCTCTCTTCTCTTATTGCAACGATCTTTTGTTCCAAATGGTCAAGAAGAGTGAACAAAAACTTCAGATTGACCTCCTAATCTTCATAGAACTTGTCATGCATCTACAAGTCATTTATTAATTTTGTTAAACCTTTCAAAAACCTCAGCAATGCCATTTTAGGTTTAGTCATAAAACCCTCATATTGTGAGATCAAGATTCTTCTCTGGTTTGACCTCACTTTCTCAGTACTTTCACACAAGATCTATATCTTCTCTCAGATTTGCTTGGCTGAATCACAGTTGATAATGTTTTTATACATGACATTATCAAGATATTAATTAGAATGAGTTGCAAGCTACTGTCAAGTGATAGTTTCTCCTTTTTTGGTTCAGTGTATGTAGATGGATCTTTATGAGCATAGTGACCAGAAATGACTACATCACCTTTAGTTGCTTTGGGTACCCTTACCATAGGAATGAAGGGTCTATGTTTGATACTTGTAAGGTACCCTTTTTTAGGTTTAGTCATAAAACCCTCATATTGTGAGATCGGGATTCTTCTCTGGTTTGACCTCACTTTCTCAGTACCTTCACACAAGATCTATATCTTCTCTCAGATTTGCTTGGCTGAATCACAGTTGATAATGTTTTTATACATGACATTATCAAGATATTAATTAGAATGAGTTGCAAGCTACTGTCAAGTGATAGTTTCTCCTTTTTTGGTTCAGTGTATGTAGATGGATCTTTAGGAGCATAGTGATCAGAAATGACTACATCACCTTTAGTTGCTTCAGGTACCTTTACCATAGGAATGAAGGATCCATGTTTGATACTTTTAAGATAGAGTGGATGAATGAACAACATCATCTTCTTCTTTCATAAAGTGTAGTTTCCTTGGTCGAAGACAAGGATCTTAATACTGCTAAGTTTTTGTGCACTCATATTTCCAAGATATAATCTGTTTACTTTAAGATTTTGCTCGGAGACCACTTATTAGGTATGAAATGCACACACGGGGGGGGGGGTGAATGTGTAAAAATCAAGTTTAGTGTTTAGGCTATGGAACTTAACAGCTAGATATCGTTTGTAGTGATAATTGACTAAATGTAAAAGACACGGAAGGAATTATCAAAACTTACTTGATCTTTTATTAAAAATAAAATTATTGTTGCTACAAATGTGTGTTCTTGAGTAATAAGAACTCATTTATTCCTCTTAAAAGAATATAAGATTTTCTAGGTCTATTTTGTTAATCCTGAACTAAGGACCCGTGACATGTTTTATAGATCAACATGCAAAATTTACAGAACTTGCACTAAAATAGAATAACACATTTTCTAAAGCTAATTTGTCTATTTCTATTTCAAATGCTACATATCTGTGTAGAATCTTTCAGGTGTGTTACACTTCTTTGTCCAATTCATCATGGCCTTTGATTTTGCACTCTTCAAGCTGTATTTATAGACTTTCCATTTTAGTGATAAAAAGGTTTATTGACTGGTAATCTTTGATCTTCAAGTTGGTTGCATTATGTAATTAAAGGTATTATCGAGATCTGCATTACTGTATAGAGATGTCTCATATCGACATGTAGAATGATTTATTGATATCTTCACTTCTCTACAAGTGTTATGACTCGTCGATATCTCCAGTTCTCTATATGCAGTTTGACTTGTCGAGATCTCCACTTCTCCACATATATTTTTGACTTGTCGATATCTCTAGTTCTCTATATGCAGTTTGACTTGTCGATATCTCCACTTCTCTACATATACTTTTGACTTCTCTACAAGTAGAGTGACATCTCTACAAGAATAATGACTTCTCTACAAGTAGAGTGACTTGTATTTAAGCACATCTGACATCTCGATAGACTTCTTGATATCACTTGATCTGTTACTTCTTGAAACTTGACTTAGAACATTTTTCAGGCTACAGAATTATTCTTCACCAAGCAGTTTATCTTCATTCTGAGGCTTGATCTTCTTCCAAAAATTTATTCCTAGCTTGTTGGCAATTTACAGAAAAATACTTCAGTCTAGTCTACTTAACAATTTTACAGACTCAAGAAATATCATTACAAATTACATAAAATTTTAAGTCAACTAAATTTTGGGATTGTCAAAGTGACTTAATCTTGTTATGTGAAGGCATGTCTTGCACAACAGCCTTTATTTTTTCAATCCGTTCTTGAGTATGAAACTTCAACTTAAGAAGAGTTAACAAACAAATTACCTGGATTTTTTAACACCGTTGTTCTACCCAAACTCACATTATGTTGAGAATCAATATCGACCAATAAAATTTCATGTCATGATCAACAACTCTTGGTTCAAGGCCAATTTAGAGATTGAAAGAAATGTTTCCCTCAATAGTCACTGGTTGATTTTTAAATTCATAGAGCAGTGGTTCTTTACGAGGCTCCACTTGTTCTCCAAGCAACTTTAATTTATAATAAGCATTCTGGAACAATACATTCAACGAACTACAACCATCCACCAATAAACTTATCACACAGTGTTCATTTAACATACAAAAAAATATGAAAGGATCTTCATGAGACCATTTAATACCTTCAAATTTTCCTGAGTAAACGTGGTGGGATCGAATTGAAGAGGTCGACTACTTGTAGAGATTATATACTTCCCTTGTATATTTTTCTTGGTCATTTTCGTTGACTATCTCCATGACACTCGCTCCCTCAAAATAGTGTTGATTTTTCCTTGAATCTCCACTTTCTTGTCATTGGCCTCTTTTCTTTGCTCTTTATCCTTGACAATAAACTTCTTCAACTCTTTATCCTTGACCAGCTTCTTAATTAATCTCTTGAGGTTGAAAAATATTGGTGGTATGCCCATTTTCCTCGCGATACTCATATTATTTCTTGGTATTCTTTTTCAAATCACATTCATTTTTGAAGGCCTCACAAAATCAGGCTTAATTTTGATTTCATTAAGCATCTGAAATCTCGACGTGTTAAAAAGAGTGAACACAATTCGATATTTTTCCTTCTTTTGAAGTTTATTATTGTTCTGTTTATTATTGGCTATCCAACCTTTAGATAGCTCTGGAGACTTATCCCTTGTTGCATCTGGTGATATCCCCCTTTTCTTTTCCTGATTTTTCTATTTTGAAGAATCTTCGACAGCTTCAAGTGTTTTTTTTCATCCAAATATTCTGTGCCCTCACATATATCTCATTCAAATTGGCATGAGCTATAACAACGATTGATTTTAGTAATTTTTGACGTTTCACAAGATCAAATCTTCCACGGAAAATTTCCAGATCATGATTTCATCCGGGGAAACATCCTTTTCACACTGTTGTTTAAACCTTCTAAAATAGGAAACCATTGACTAATCAAATGTTGTGTTGCATTTATTAGAAATATTGTACATTGTTCTGTCCTTCGATTATAAACAAAGCGTCGAAAGAATTCACCTTTTAACTTCTCATATGACCAGATAGAG
This sequence comes from Apium graveolens, assembly GCF_009905375.1. NCBI lineage: Eukaryota > Viridiplantae > Streptophyta > Magnoliopsida > Apiales > Apiaceae > Apium > Apium graveolens. The sequence continues at coordinate 75,333,472 of NC_133655.1, forward strand.
TCGTGCTTTAAAGTTTCGTGCCATCCTTGTGTGATATCCTTCAGATATACCTCAAAAAGTTGACAAATAACATCTCATCACGGCCTACACACTTCATTTATCTTTCATATTATGTTACATGCTCAGGGTGATCTCCTTTACTATAATATTTTGACATCTTCGTGATGGTACGAGCCATAGTGGGCACATAATCTCTTATTTCTTTTACCAGAGATTCTATCGAATAAGTGTCAACTACACCTTCCATGAAAACCTTCTCCATTTTCTCTAGTCTTTCCTTCTGATGATTTATCCTCCCTTCAGTGATTTATCCTCATCTTGATAATCGTAATCCTCATTGTCATCATATCTTCGATCGTGGTCGTCATCTCGATAACCTCGACCATCATTATGGTAGCCTTGATTCCATCATCTTGATAACATTGTTATCATTAATATTGTGACGGCCTCAACCCCGAGGTCAGGAGTTGACGTCACCAACAATAATAATAACACACATAATATAATCCAACTCAATAATTAATATATAAACACGACCCCTTTACCAAGATCTTTTCCAGGTTTAAGTATGACTTAGGTTACAACTACTAAAAAACTAACTTATTTCAACAATCCCGACACCACTAACTTAATACAACAACTCAACAAACCATATTTGGTCTGACACAACTACCTCAGAGGAACGTGGTATGGAAAGAACTGGAACTCTGCCCTGACTGCACGGAAAGGTCTCCTAGGCATCTGCAATATATATATAAACATTTTGTAAGCGCGAGCAATCAATTGCTCAGCAGTACCACTAACAAGTAAAACAATTTATAATAAAATAGTTAATGGAACATAAATCATAACTTGCTGTAAAACAGGTAAAAACATGTATAAACTGGATATTCAAAACTAGCATGCTCTGTAAAACAATAACGCCAGTCGTGTGCTATGTATAAATACCAGAGTCCAAATTTTAGCATTATAATTCACATTCAAATCTTCTGCTCCATGCAAGTTGATTTTTTAAAACAGATTCAAAGTTTAATCAATCAGATCTATTGGATGTTTAACAGGTGAAGATAGTTGATCAGTCTATCATCACCGGACAGCGACTAACGGCCGTCCAAAATAAAGAATATGTTCCAGAACTTGGGAGACTAGCTAGGTCACCCCCACGTTGGACTAATCGGTTAAATAGTATGCACAACCGAATTAGCCTCTTACACCACCACCTGCTGGGCCGTTACTTATTAACGGGTCTCTTACGCAACTCCAACAGATTAACTGAATTCCTTTTTTACCTCTTTCCAAATTCCATGACATAGGTGGACAAAATATTCCACGACATAGGTGGATCAAAACATTCCACGACATAGGTGGATCAAAACATTTCTCTTTATCCAGTTTTCCAAAATCACTTTTACCTATCTCTTTTTAAAACCATTCTGTCACAGTACACTATTCAAAACTTCTTTTCATTTTAATCACATTTTAGAGATATGTACTTTCAGAAGTTATTTTTCCCCAAAATATATTTGAAATAACATTTCCAAATACGGGGGATACGTAACTTAAAACGTTATGTTCCGCTACGAGAATAAAATAACTGCTATTTATATATACTTTTAAAAGTATAGTCAGGGGTATTTGCCTTGTAGAGCTTTACAACTACCTCTGATTGACCTTGAACTGATTTGGACGCTCGGTTTAATCGTCTAACTATTAGACTATCCTGGATCTGACTTCAACACTCATGTCCTTCAATTGGAACCTTGCTGAGCTTGTCGACTGATCACTAGGCTATCTTTAGTCCGACGTCAACTTTCGGGTCTTCGGACTAGGACCTATAGAGTCGAACTATCATATGTGTAACATCCGGGATATATCGCGTGTAATTATTTTTATTAATAAGTAATTTTTATATGATTATTATGTGATTTTTGGTAAATTATCTGATGATTGATGTGAATATGTGAATGCTTATATGTGATACATTATAAGTTTGTTAATTTTATTATGACCAGAATAAAATATAGATAATTACGGTATTTTTCTGGTAATTTTTAGGCTGTTAAATGATTTTATATTGATTTATGAATTTATTAATGTTGTGCATATGTTGTGTACTTGATGATTTCATAAACAAAACATCTAAGTAGATTTTACTTAGTGAAATTATGTAGCACTCGACGGATAAGAATTATAGTCCCAACCGATAACTCATTATAGTCCCGACGGATGATTAACTTATTATCCATCGAGTGAGTAGCTTATGTAATAATAAGTTTGTAGCACAGTTATGTATGCACCTTTGTATAGAATCTGTAGTAGCATATAAATCATGTTGACTTTAACTAGATATGCAGAATAGGTTGATTAATTGTACATAAATGATGTCTTGTAATTCTGCATAAGTGAAATAGAGTCAAGTGCCAAAATAGCTACCGACGGATGATTAACAAAGCCATCGACGGATGATCAAATGACTATCAACGGATGTTTAATATAGTAGTCGACGGATGATCAATTAAACCATCAACGGATGTTCTGAAAGTCGACGGATGATCATATGAAGAATTCAAACAGCAGTTGAACAGTGAAAGCTGACACACAGCCGTCGAGATGTATACAAACACACTGTGGAAGCCTATTAACTGGGTAATAGAGGACGAAAAGCAGCAAAGCTTAAGACTGATAGCTTTTATATTTGTTCAGTCTTTTTGACTTTGTAATCTTGGTATTATATAAACCAAGAGTGTAGCAAATAGAAAAATAACTGAGATAGCTGAGAAACACAAAAACAGAGAAATCTTTGTAAGCAGAATCATTAGCATTTCCTGTATTCTCAGTAGTTCAATTTGTAAGCAGCTGTGAGCATTCTTGCACACAGAGTCCTCTCGATATATTATATATATCTCTGGTGGAATTGTTTAAATCCACCAGAAAGTTTTTAAAGACTCTTGTTTTTAATTACTTATGTTTTGATTCAATTAAGTTTACATTCCGTATTGTGCTAATCAAAACAAATATATCTATAATCGAGTTGAACATTTTTATTTCAAGAAAAAGGTTCAAGAATTCCATTCAACCCTCCTTCTGTAATTCTTGCTATATTGTTAAGGGACTAACAATTGGTATCAGAGCAAGCTCTTAATCTACAAAGAGTTTAAAGATCAAAACAATTCAGCAAGATGAACAAGAAAGATGTTGGAGTCAAGATTCCTTTTCTTGATAAAGATAATTACCATCATTGGAAGGTAAAGATGCATCTTCATATGCTTTCTCAAGATGAGGCCTATGTGGACTGCATAGAAAGAGGCCATCATGTTCCAATGAGAGCTGCAACAGGAAACGAGCCATCTGTTCCAAAGCCAAGGCATGAATGGTCTGATCCTGACATTGAACAAGTCAAGAAAGATAAAAAGGCCATGAACATTATGTTCAATGGTGTTGATGCAGACATGTTTGATAACATTATCAACTGCAAAACTGCCAAGGAAGTTTGGGACACAATACAGATAATTTGTGATGGCACTGAGCAAGTAAGAGAAAATAAAATGCAGCTCCTGATTCAGCAATATGAGCATTTTCATAATGAAGAAAGTGAGTCACTCACTGACATTTTTAGTAGATTCCAAAAACTACTAAATGCTCTTAAGTTGCATGGAAGAGTCTATCAGACTAAAGACTCTAATCTGAAATTTCTCAGATCTCTTCCAAAGGAATGGAAACCAATGACAGTCTCATTAAGAAACTCACAAGATTATAAGGAGTTTACTTTGGAGAGACTGTATGGCATTCTGAAGACCTATGAGCTTGAGATATAGCAGGATGAAAGAATGGAGAGAGGAAAGAAGAAAGGAGGATCCATTGCACTAGTTGTTGATCTGGAAAAGGAGAAGGAAATGAAGATGGAAGCTGTAGAATCAACTTCAAAGGTCTGTGAGAATAAGTGTAAGGGGCTAGCTGCAGAAAGTGAAGAATCATTGAGCCAAGATGACATGGAGGACGTTGATGAGCACCTAGCATTTCTTTCAAGGAGATTTTCCAAGCTCAAGTTCAAGAAGAACTTTGGAGCAGCCAAGCCAAATAGAAACATGGTGGATAAGTTAAAATTCAAATGTTTCAAATGTGGCTTGGCAGGGCATTTTGCAAATGAGTGTAGAAAGTCAGATTCCAATAAGAAAAGGTTTGAGTCTGTGGATTATAAGCAAAAATACTTTGATCTACTCAAACAAAAGGTGTTAGGAATATATGTGCATTAGTTTGATGATATGTTTAACAAAACACTTAAGTAGAAGTTTAGTGTTTGCAGCCTCAACGGATAAGACCACTTTGGCTATCCGTTGATGGTGCAGCTTTACTTAGAAATAAGTCTAGTGTTGTAGCACATTTCAGTCTCTATATTTAAGATATAATTCTTAGAAGTTGAGAGAAAATATAAGTCATGTTGACTACTAGAAGATATGCAAATAGGAAGGCCAATTGTAAATATTTCATGCCTTGTAATTTTGTATAAATGAAGTGGTATCAACGGATGTCTTAAAGACCTTCAACGGATGAGAAACAAAGCTTCAACGGATGTCTCTAAAGCTTCAACGGATAGAGCTTCAACTGCTAACACATCAACGGATAAAGCCATCAACGGATGAAGGCTTCAATGGATGTTCTGTTAAATAGCAGTTGATAAGTGGTAGTTGTAACAGCAGACAGAGGCACATGGGTTGACAGAGATAACTGAAATGTGGAAGCCTAATTTCAGGAACATCAGAAAAAGCAGCCGTTCTACTCTAGTACAAAGAGGCAATAGTCAACAAAGTACTTGAGTGATATGGAGAAGAAACAAGTGGAGAACTTATTTTATTATTGTATTTTTATCTTTGTCTTCACTTGTACACTTGGTGATATATAAACCAAGTAGCAGCTAGTAATTAGACAAGAATTTTTTCAGTGCTGTTTAGAAAAATCTTGAGAGAAAAATTATCTAGTTTGTACTAGGACGCAGCTGTGATCAACATATAGAATCACAGATTTTCTGAAATACCATCTCTGGTAGAACAACAATCCACCAGAAAAGTTTTTAAGGTCTGTTGTGTTCTTTACATTAGTGCTTGAATATATATCTGTCTGTATTAGCTTAAAGCAATTCACACACTTGTTTATCTTGAACACAAAGCCTTTAAAACTGCTCAAAACTTGAAAAAGTTTTGAGATTTACATTCAACCCCCCTTCTGTAAATCTCATTGTTAGTCCACTAGGAATAACAATTGGTATCAGAGCAAGCTCTTGACACACAAAGAGTTTGAAGATCTTGGAAACTAACAAAGATGAGTAAGAAGGATATTGGAGTAAAAATCCCAGTTCTTGACAAAGACAGTTATCACCATTGGAAGGTGAAAATGCACCTTCATCTACTCTCCCAAGATGAAGGTTATGTAAACTGCATTGAGAATGGTCCTCACATTCCCCACAAAGTAGCCACAGTTGCTACGGCCATAATTGTTGTTGGTTAATCCATTCCAAAACCTAGAGCAGAATGGACAATGGAAGACACAGAAGAAGTCCACAAGGATAAGAAGGCTATGAACATTTTGTTTAATGGTCTTGACAAGGATATGTTTGATAATGTGATAAATTGCACAACTGCCAAAGAGGTTTGGGATATAGTTCAGCTACTGTGTGAAGGTACAGAACAAGTAAAAGAAAACAAAATGCAGCTTCTCATTCAACAGTATGAGTATTTTCATTTTGAAGAAAATGAATCTTTAAATGACACATTCAATAGATTCCAAAAGCTGTTGAATGGACTGAAGCTGTATGGTAGAGTGTACCAGGTGAAGGATTCAAATCTTAAATTTTTAAGATCCTTGCCAAAGGAATGGAAACCCATGACTGTCTCCTTGAGAAACTTTCAAGATTATAAGGACTTCACTCTTGAAAGATTATATGGAATCTTGAAGACTTATGAACTAGAGCTGGAACAGGATGAGGTATTGGAGAAGGGAAGAAAGAAAGGAGGTTCAGTTGCCTTGGTAGCTGAAAATGAGAAAGAATGCAGACAAGAAACTGTGAGATCTACATCAAACTCCAAAGATGGCACAAGCAAATCAGAATCAAGCAAGGGTAAGGAGCAAGTTGCTGAGAATGAAGACAACTCCAGTCAAGATGACTCTGATGGTATTGATGAGCATCTTGCATTTCTGTCCAGGAGATTTGCAAAGATGAAATTTAGGAAAAACACTAGAGCCACTAAACCTCATAAGAACATGGTGGACAAATCCAAGTTCAAGTGTTTCAATTGTGGTATAAGTGGACACTTTGCAAGTGAGTGCAGAAAGCCAACTTCTAAAAAAAAGAAATTTGACCAAGTAGATTACAAAAAGAAATATTTTGATCTGCTCAAGCAAAAGGAGAGGGCTTTCATTACTCAAGAAAAAGACTGGGCAGCTGATGGAGAAGAAGAGGATGAAGATGTGGAATATGTCAACTTGGCTCTCATGGCTGATTCTGAGGAAAATGAAGTTAGTTCATCAAGCAACCAGGTAATCACTACTGATTTAACACAGCTTACTAAAGAAGAGTGCAATGATGCTTTTAATGACATGTCTACTGAATTGTATCATTTGCGTGTGTCTCTTAAATCTCTTGCTAAAGAAAATAGTAGGATTAAAGAGAACAATCTATTTTTAAGTAATAGAAATGCTGTGTTAGAAGATAAGTTGATTGACCTAGAGAAAACTAAGCTACATTGTATATCTGTTGAAAATGAACTAGCTGAATCTGTTAAGAAAGTAGAAATACTTTCCAATCAATTAGAGAGAGAGCAAGAGGTGATTAAAGCCTGAAAGACATCTAGGGATGTTAGTGCTCAAATTTCCAAGGTCCAAGGAATTGAATCATTCTGTGAGACTGCCTGGGATAAAAACAAAAAGAAACTGGAATTAATTGATGGGCTGTCAACGGATGTGGAATCAACGAATGATGAAAGTTATCCGTTGAAGGAAGAAACGGAGCATCCGTTGAAGGTTCCTCAATTAAAACAGGCAGATGTTTCTAATAGTGAAAATCTAAAGAAACTCAACAAAAAATTTGGTTCAACTTCCAAGAACTTTGTCAAAGGAGAAGCAAGCACATCCAAAGATTTCAGTAAGGTGAATATAGGGCACATGACCTTAGAACAGTTAAAGAATAGGCTCAAAGTGGTTAAGGATAAAAAGGAAACTAAAAGGAAATCTAATAGAAATGGGAAGGTAGGGGTTAACAAACATAACAATTACCCACCTGATAAGTATGCTCCTAGAAAAAGCTGTGTGCATTGTAGTAGTGTTAATCATCTATCTGCTAATTGCAAATCTATTAAGAAAATTCCCATACTTGTACCCTCTTCCATGCCTAATATGTCTGCATCACCTCTGCATGCTATGCCTGTTATGTCTCAACAGAATCCTTATGCACATTTTGCAAACATGCCATATTTTAACAATCCTTATCTTGCTGCATTTAGTATGCCTCAAATGCCATACAATATGCCAATGTGGAATAACATGCTTGCACAATCCATGCCTTATCAAATTCCAAATGTGCTAAATGATTCTGTGACTAACCCTACACCTCAACCAACTACATCTAAGATCAAGGTTGACTCAAAGTTACCTAAGTCTAAAGATGCAGGAGGAATGAAGTCTAGGAGAAAGGCTAACAGGAATGGACCCAAGGAAACTTGGGTACCAAAATCAACTTGATTGATTTTATGGTGTGCAGGGAAAAAGAAGAAATCTATGGTACTTGGACAGTGGCTGTTCAAGTCACATGACAGGAGATTTCTCCCTGCTCACTGAGTTTAAGGAGAGAGCTGGCCCTAGCATAACCTTTGGAGATGACAGCAAAGGGTTTACTATGGGATATGGCTTGATTTCAACAAGGAATGTCATCATTGATGAAGTTGCATTAGTTGATGGTCTCAAGCACAACTTACTGAGTATCAGTCAACTATGTGATAGAGGGAATACAATTTCCTTCAATTCAGAAGCCTGTGTTGTCACCAACAAGAAAGACAACAAAGTGGTTCTAACTGGAGTTAGAAAAGGGAATGTGTACTTAGCTGACTTCAACTCTACAGATGCAGAATCTATTACTTGTCTCTTCAGCAAAGCAAGTTCAGTTGAGAGTTGGCTATGGCACAAGAAGCTATCCCATTTGAATTTCAAGACAATGAATGATCTAGTCAAAAAGGACTTAGTTAGAGGAATTCCTCTAGTTGAATTCTCAAGGGATGGTCTGTGTGATGCTTGTCAGAAAGGCAAACAAAGGAAAACATCATTCAAAAAGAAGCTTGAAACAACAATTGATGAACCATTACAGCTGCTACATATGGATTCGTTTGGACCAGTCAATGTATTGTCAATTGCAAGAAAAAGATATTGCTTAGTGATTATAGATGATTTCTCAAAGTTTTCATGGGTCTATTTTCTTGGATCAAAGGATGAAGCAAGTGAAATCATTATCAATCACATCAGGCAAGTCAATAATCATCCTGACTTGAAGGTTAGGAATATCAGGAGTGACAATGGAACTGAGTTCAAGAATTTGTCAATAAGGCTATTCTGTGAAGAAAATGGAATCATGCATGAGTTCTCAGCTCCAAGAACACCTCAGCAAAATGGGGTAGTTGAAAGAAAGAACAGATCTTTGATTGAGGCTGCCAGAACAATGCTTGAAGAATCAAAGTTACCAACATATTTCTGGGCTGAAGCTGTTAATTGTGCCTGCTACACTCAGAATATTTCTTTGATCAATCAAACTAAAGGCATGACTCCTTATCAGTTGTTCAAGAGAAGAAAACCAACTCTAAACTTTCTTCATGTCTTTGGATGTAAATGCTTTATACTGAGAAATCAATCTGACCATAAAGGGAAGTTTGATGCAAAGGCTGATGAAGGGATATTTGTTGGTTACTCAGCTGGAAAATCTTATAGGGTCTACAATCTAAGAACCAACATTGTTATGGAATCTGTGCATGTTGTGTTTGATGATGAAAAGATTGATGGACTAACATATGAGGGACACAATGAGAGACTCAAATTTGACAACATTGAGATATATTGTGATGATAGTGAAGAGGAGATTGATGGAGATGACACTTCAAAAGGGATTAAAAATATGCCCTTGGTTAATGCACAAAATTCTGCATCCGTTGATAGAGGCAATGCAGTATCCGTTGAAAGACATAGTGCATCATCCGTTGAAGTACAAAATGAAGCATCCGTTGATCATAGTTCATCAACGGATAATCGATCAACATCATCAGTTGATAGAACTCCAAATTCCCTGCAAAGAACCAACAACTCAGGGGGAGTTTCAACTAATCAACACTCTGTCTCACATCATGACAATACTGAGGCCACCTCATCTAGAGCTTATCTTCCACCTCAAAGGAAATGGACCAAGAATCATCCCTTTGAACTGATCATTGGTGATGCATCATCTAAAGTGCAAACAAGAAAAGCTACTCAAGATGAATATCTGTATAGTAGTTTTCTATCTCAGGAGGAACCTAAGAAAGTGGAAGAAGCTTTATTGGATCCAGATTGGATATTAGCTATGCAGGAAGAGCTGAACCAATTTGAGAGAAACAAAGTTTGGAAGCTGGTACCCAAACCAAAGAACAAGAGTCCTATTGACACAAAATGGGTATTCAGAAACAAGATGGATGAAAATGGCATTGTCATAAGGAATAAAGCCATATTGGTTGCTAAAGGCTATTCTCAACAAGAAGGAATAGATTTTGATGAAACATATGCTCCTGTTGCAAGACTTGAAGCCATCAGAATTTTTCTAGCCTATGCAGCCCATGCCAATTTCAAAGTCTATCAAATGGATGTCAAGAGTGCATTTCTAAATGGGAAATTAGAGGAAGAAGTCTATGTAAGTCAACCTCCAGGGTTTGAAGATCCAAATTTTCCAGACTATGTGTATTATCTGTTGAAAGCACTCTATGGACTGAAGCAAGCACCTAGAGCCTGGTATGAAACCCTATCAAAATTCCTTTTGGAGAATCACTTCACTAGAGGTACTGTTGATAAAACTCACTTCTTTAGGAATGTTAATGGCTCTAGTATACTTGTTCAAATTTATGTAGATGACATAATATTTGGTTCTAAAGATAATAAACTTTGCAAAAAGTTTGCTAAGCTAATGTAAAGTAAGTATGAAATGAGCCTGATGGGAGAACTAACCTATTTTCTTGGTTTACAAGTTAAACAAGTTAGTGATGGAATTTTCATTAGTCAAACTAAATATATTCATGATCTTTTAAAGAAGTTTGACTTAATGGAATGTTCATCTGCAAAAACTCCCATGGCCACTGTCACCAAACTTGAATTAAATAAGACTGAAAGGTCTGTGGACATTACAAGTTATAGAGGCATGGTTGGTTCACTTTTATATTTAACTGCCAGTAGACCAGATATAATGTTTGCTACATGTCTGTGTGCTAGATTTCAAGCTGATCCTAGGGAGTCTCACTTAATTGTTATCAAGAGGATTTTCAGATATCTCAAGGGTACACCAAATTTAGGTATTTGGTATCCTAGAGAATCTGGCTTTGATCTAATTGGTTATTCAGATGCAGACTATGCAGGTTGCAAAATAGACAGGAAAAGTACAACAGGCTCCTGCCAATTCCTGGGAAACAAGCTTGTATCATGGTTTAGCAAAAAGCAAAATTCAGTCTCTACTTCTACAGCTGAGGCTGAATACATTGCTGCTGGAAGTTGCTGCTCTCAAGTACTATGGATGAGGAATCAACTCCTTGATTATGGACTTCATGTTGATAGAATTCCTATCTTTTGTGACAACACAAGTGCCATAGCCATAACAGAGAATCCTGTGCAGCACTCAAGGACCAAGCACATTGATATCAAGTACCACTTCATCAGAGAGCATGTCATGAATGGTACAGTGGAACTACATTTTGTTCCAAGTGAACAACAAATTGCAGACATATTTACCAAGCCACTTGATGAATCAACATTCACAAGATTGGTAAGTGAGCTAGGTATGTTTAATTACTCATAAAATTTATGTCCTAATTGCAATTTGAATTGAAGCCTGAAATGTATTAGTTGCTAGAACAAATTTGACTTTTTAACACAGATTATTCCATCAACGGGTATTTCCTATCCGTTGAAAGTCAAAATTGTTCCATCAACGGATGTTCATTATCCGTTGAAAGACATATACATTTCTGGAATTTTTATCCGTCAACGGATAAAACTGTAGTACTTTTCAACGGATGACAATTTACTTTATCCGTTGAAATGTCACATCAGTCGATTCAGGTATCTTACAGCCGTTGATTCTATTTTCTTAACCGTTGATACTCATGCATACAGCTGTATGTATTTGTTTTAAAGGTAGTTTTTAGAATACTTACAGTTTATTCTTAAACGGCTGAAACTCACTTACATATATTTATTGTTTAATCTTTTATTTATGCTTTTTAATTTGAGAAAGTATATAAGCCCTTCTGATTTTTCATTTTTACTTTACGCTTTCTTGAAACTTCAAAGCTTTTACCATTTACTCTCTGCAAAACCTTCAAGTTATTCTCTGCAATTTCTACTTACAACAATGGCACCTGTAGTAAAAATTATGTCTCAATCTGGGTTCATCTATGAGAAGAACAATTTCATAGCTTTGGTAGCAAAGAATGAAGCCCACTCAGATTATCACAAAATGACGGACTTCATCAAAAACTGTAAACTTAGCTATGCAATGCTGGAAGCCCCAACGATTTACTGTGAAGTAGTTGAGGAGATTTGGACAACTGCTGAGTTCAACTCCATAGATATGACCATCTCTTTCACTCTCAAAGGTAAAAATAACTGTGATGATTTACTAGCATGTTTTAAATTGCCTGAGAACAATGCCATGACACCACACACTGATAATGATGTATCCAGCATGTTAGATTCCATAGGTTATTCTCTTAACTCTGCTAGTTTAGGGAGTATTAAAAGAAAAGGCCTTAGGAAAGAATGGAGTTTTCTTGGGGATGCCTTTATCAAGGTTTTCTCTGGGAAAATTAGTAATTTTGATGCCATAACTTCATCTCTTGTTAATATGCTCTATATGCTTGTTTCTGATAGGTATTTTAACTTTAGCAATTATGTTATGCTAGAATTGGGTACTAGATTAGGTAACAAAGCTAATAGACCAAATAACATCTATTATGCTAGATTCTTTATGTTATTGGCTAACCATGTTGCTGAAGGTTTGGTCATAACCAATGAGAATAATAAACTCAAGTGCTGGGCACAAGAGAAAAGAGTTCTTGCAGATTTATTGAGAATGGATCTCAACAGCAGTGTACCATTGGTATATTTACCAATCATGGATGCACCTCAGGTAAATGAGGTAATTGTTTCTACAACTCCTACTTCTTCCAACCCCTCTATTTCTTTATCTTCTAGTGTGCCCATGGAATCTGTGACAATGCCCCAACAGATTCCTACCAAGGTCACCAAAACTAAACTTTCAAAATCAAAGACAAAGAAAACCACCTCTGTTGTTTCTCAAAAGACAATAGTTGTAACACCTACCCTTAACCCTGAGGGGAGTGAACAGGGTGTGAGTGGTGAGGGGAGGGGTGAACATCAAAGAAACCCCCAGGATAAGGAAGGAGAGATAAGTGTTTCCCAAGCTAGCCAAGCCACAGTTTCTCAAAAAGCTGTGGTGGTTGAAAAGGTTACTAGCACATCCCTAGCTGCATTCTCCAAAAAGGATGTAACTATTGAAAATAGTTCCCAACAAGGAACACAGAACAAATGAGGGAGGGACACAGAAGCCAAACACTCACCAACAAAAGCTTTTATTATAAGAAAGAGGGCTAGAACCCAAACTTCTACACAGGGTGCACACACTGCACAGATACATCCATCTGTATCTATGCCTTCTCAAACTCAGTTTGATGTGGCTCCAACAAATATGGAGTCACAGCCCCATTCTCTCACAATTAACACACATCAATCACCACACACTTCATCACCATCTCTGGATGTGGATATGTTATTCCCATCAATTCCTGATTCTCCCTCTTTACAACTCAGGGAGGAGCCCTACTCAAAAACAGGTGATCATCATCTTTTAGATGATTTGTTGGATCACCCGCAAATTCTTTCAGATGTAATTGAAGGATCTATGTCACCAAAACTCAAATCAATCCACACAGATTCAACAGTTATATCACTTTCAATTTCTACTTCTTTTCCTTCTTCAACGGATATCACTCATCCGTTGACAAGTGGTTGTTCTTCAACGGATAAGCTTAACAGCAGTTATCCGTTAATACCATCAGTGTCACCTTCAATGGCTATTCCATATCCGTTGATAGTCTCTACACATACAACTGAAACAATTCCAAGTGTAGAAGACATGATTACTGTACAATCACTTTTAGGACTGAGGGAAGGGAGTGACAATTTGAGTGAGAGGCTGGGTTGCACCCAGGCAAAAGGAGAGATTGGGAGCTCAAATATGCATGTTATTTCTTCAAGCATGGCAAAAGTAAGTGAGAGGAGTACCACCTTAGTAGGTGAAGGTGAGGAAGTGAGGAGTGTGAGCCAGGGGGAGCCCCTGATGCAAGAATATAGAGAAAAAGAGAGAAAGGTAGGTACAGCAGATATAAGGGTGGATCCAGCCATTGCTAGTGAGTCAATGATTGTGGATGATGCTGAAAAGGAAAGACAATTTCAGCAACATTATAAAGCTGTAATTGATAACATTTCCTTGGATGCTGACACTTTTACTCATCCTGTATCAGCCTATCAGTTGTTGGCTGCTCAGGGCAATGAGGAGGCAGAAAAGACACTACATCTAGTACATACAACAGAATCTCTTCAAAGGGATAAAGCTGCTATTAACAAGATGCCTTCTACAGCTGGTGAGACATCTGAGGAATTTGGAGTAAATTCTGATGATGATGACTCTGTTTCTTTTGATGGAAGCATGAACTTAGGGGGAGCTGAAAGGCCTAGTTCTATTCCAAATTTACCTGAATGGGCCTTGACAAAGGAGTCTACACCAGGGCAATTCAATGTCTCCTTAGTCAAACAAATCAGTACTATCCAACAGGCCATTCAGAAAACTTCACATGCTTGTACCAAGGCAATCCTTACAGCTCACCTGGACTCACTGCATCTCATGAAGTTGCAGCAAGTAAGCCAGAATCAGAGTGTGGATGAACTCAAAAAGGATATTGCTGACTTGAAATCCTACAATTCTGAAAAATTGGATTCAGTCATGCCATATGGTACAATGAAGGACTTGTTGTTGAGAAAAGGATTCAAATACTGAACAGAGGCTGGCTAAGTTAGAAGACAGAGTCCAAGTTATTGAAAATTCTGTGGCCAGCATTCTTCACAACCAACAATCTCAAACAAGTCTACTTATGCAGCTGGCAAAGGCACAAGGCTTGACCCCTCTCCTTGATGATAACAAAAAGGGGGAGAGAAAAAGGGAAGGGGAAGGAGAGCCATCTACAAAAATCCAGATATCTAAAGTGCTAGTTCCTGCCATCACTACTTCTCCAATTATGCAAATCAAAGGAAAGCCTGATGGAATTGACCTAATCCAGCTAGCAGCAGCTGAAATTCAAGTGAAAGAGCAAAGGAGGAGAATTGATGAAAGGGTGCAACAAATGTTTGGCTCAACACAAGATAAATCAATATCTGTGAAACATAGCACAAAGGTTGAACTAATCATTATGGAGCACAAGCCAGAAAGGAGGAATAAGGTTGGAGAGACTTCTTTCAAGAATCTAAAACCTATAGTTCTCAAGCCCAACACTAGATCCAGCAAGGACATCCCAAATTTCCAAAGGCCAAGAGGGAAGAAACCAAAAGGTTAAAGAAAGAAGCTAAAAAACTCAAGGCTGACAAAAGAGCACAAGCTAAGCTTGAACAACAGCTAAAGTCAAGTCAAGTTGAAGGAGAGAAAGGAATTGAAGTCAGGGGTGAAGACAAGATTGCAAACCTAGATGAGGTTTTTGGGAGTATATTTGGTGAGAGTATGGAGGAAAGAGAGGAATGGCAGAAGGGAAACAGAAGAAAGGCCAAGGCACATAGAAGGAGTGAAGATAACACTGAAGAAACTAAATCAATATCTAAACCACTACCTTCCATACCTGAACCTTGTGTTGTTGATCCCACTATAAACATCCATGGTGAACTAATCATCCCAAAAGAGGAACCTATTGATTGGGACACCATCAAATTGCCTACCTTTTTAACCACTCTTCCACTACCAAAGAAACAGAAAAGAAAATCCAAATCTACACCTCCCCTAACCTCTAAGAAATTCACTCAAAAACAAAAACCTAAGCCTATGCCACCCATTTCTAAAGATGATTATGCTCTCATCTGTGACATAAAAGAAATTTCAAACATTGAACTCTATCTGGATGAGCTGGAGGATGTAAGGGGAATAGCTGCCTACAGACAGCTACCAGAGAGATTGGTGTTCAGATACAAAGGAGCTGGGGAAAGAACATGGCCTCTCTACAGGATTCTGAATGAAGGCTACTCTACCTTGATCAGAGTCTTTTCAGCCATACAAAAGGATTCTGGCTTTACCAGGACTGCCAAGACTGAAATTCTCAACAAGATTGCCAACATAAGGAAAACTTGGAGGGAGCCCAATGCTTTGCCCAGAACTTTACTTATTCAAGAAAGGGGAATTACAATCCACAAATCACCTCATTGGTTGATGGAATTTAGAGATGATAAAGGAGTCAGAAGATTTTTCAGACTTGAAGACCAACTCAAGATTGCCAGCAATGAAACTCTCAAGGAAATGCAATCTAAGTTGGATATCAGTGATGAAGATGAAGCTGAATTCTACAGACAACTGTAACTCCAAATTGAGGAAAATGACAAAGGGCTAGGAAAGAAAACAAGGGAGCAAAGAAGAAAAAGATGATTTGATCAGACTAAAGGAGCAACCTTGGAAATTCTGTAAATCTTCAATTAACTCCTAGTACATACACTTTTGCAGCACTTTTAAATTTCTACTTAGTTTCAATTCATATATTTGTTAAGTGTTTTGTTATCATCAAGTTAACCCTGAATTTATGTCTACAATTCTTATAGACATAAATAGGGGGAGATTGTTAGGAATATATGTGCATTAGTTTGATGATATGTTTAACAAAACACTTAAGTAGAAGTTTAGTGTTTGCAGCCTCAACGGATAAGACCACTTTGGCTATCCGTTGATGGTGCAGCTTTACTTAGAAATAAGTCTAGTGTTGTAGCACATTTCAGTCTCTGTATTTAAGATATAATTCTTAGAAGTTGAGAGAAAATATAAGTCATGTTGACTACTAGAAGATATGCAAATAGGAAGGCCAATTGTAAATATTTCATGCCTTGTAATTTTGTATAAATGAAGTGGTATCAATGGATGTCTTAAAGACCTTCAACGGATGAGAAACAAAGCTTCAACGGATGTCTCTAAAGCTTCAACGGATAGAGCTTCAACTGCTAACACATCAACTGATAAAGCCATCAATGGATGAAGGCTTCAACGGATGTTCTGTTAAATAGCAGTTGATAAGTGGTAGTTGTAACAGCAGACAGAGGCACATGGGTTGACAGAGATAACTGAAATGTGGAAGCTTAATTTCAGGAACATCAGAAAAAGCAGCCGTTCTACTCTAGTACAAAGAGGCAATAGTCAACAAAGTACTTGAGTGATATGGAGAAGAAACAAGTGGAGAACTTATTTTATTATTGTATTTTTATCTTTATCTTCACTTGTACACTTGGTGATATATAAACCAAGTAGCAGCTAGTAATTAGACAAGAATTTTTCCAGTGCTGTTTAGAAAAATCTTGAGAGAAAAATTATCTAGTTTGTACTAGGACGCAGCTGTGATCAACATCTAGAATCACAGATTTTCTAAAATACCATCTCTGGTGGAACAACAATCCACCAGAAAAGTTTTTAAGGTCTGTTGTGTTCTTTACATTAGTGCTTGAATATATATCTGTCTGTATTAGCTTAAAGCAATTCACGCACTTGTTTATCTTGAACACAAAGCCTTTAAAACTGCTCAAAACTTGAAAAAGTTTTGAGATTTATATTCAACCCCCCTTCTGTAAATCTCATTGTTAGTCCACTAGGAATAACAAAAGGAAAGGGCTTTTATTACACAAGAGAATGACTGGGCAGCAGATGGTGTGAATGAAGATGTCAGCTATGTCAATCTAGCCCTAATGGCCAAGTCTGATAAAACAGAGACAAGTTCCTCAAGCAATCAGGTAATCACTACAAACCTTGCACATTTATCTAAAGCTGAGTGTAATGATGCCATAAATGACATGTCTACAGAATTGTATCATTTGCGTGTTACACTTAAGTCCCTCACTAAAGAAAATGCTAAAATCAAAGAAAACAACTAGTTTTTAAGTGAGAGGAATAATGTGCTTGAATCTCAGTTTGTTGAGTTTGAGAAACTAAAAATTGAGTGTAAGATTGCCAAGGAGGAATTAACTGAGTCCTTGAAAAAGGAAGAAATTTTGAAGAAGCAGCTCGAGCGTGAACAATAGGTGATTAAAGCATGGAAAACATCCAGGGATGTTCATGCTCAAATCACCAAAGTTCAAGGAATTGAGTCTTTTTATGATGAAGCCTGGAAAAAGAATAAAGAGAAACTAGAACCTATTTTGGTAGATGGGTTGATGACAGATGTAGACTCGACGGATGATGAGGACTATCCGTCGGATAATAAAAAGTGTTATCCGTCGAATGATAAAAATCCTCATCCGTCGGCTGTAAGCAAACCCATTAGCAAAGCCAAATTAATCAAGCTAAATGATAAGTATGGGTCTGTTTCCAAGAACTTTGTTTCAGGAGAGTTAAGTCAAGCTAAGAAAGGGAAAAAGGCTAATGTTGGTCACATGACTGTCAAACAGTTAAGTGACAGACTTGAGAAAATAGAGGTAAAAACAGAGACTAAAAAGAAAAACAATAGGAATGGTAAAGTAGGGATTAACAAACACAATAACTACACATCTGATAAATATGCTCCTAGAAAAATCTGTGTCAAGTGTGGTAGTGTAAATCATTTGTCAGTTAATTGCAAATCTGCCATGCCTACTCCCATGTCTGTTCAGCCTCAATTTCTTAACATGAATGGCATGCCTCCCATGCCTGTTAATGCTATGCCTACATAGAATATGAATGCACAGTTTGCTAATATGCCATTTGCACCTAATCCATATTATGCTGCATACAATATGCCTCAAATGCCATTTAGCATGCCTTACTGGAATAACATGTTTACACCAAGCATGCCATTTCCTGTTAGCCATAACATGCATGATAATTCTGTTGCATTTAGTGGTTTCAAAGGTACAACCCAATTGACTAAGGAAGAATCTGAAATTCCTAAGTCAAATGAGATAAAACCTAAGAAACAGAAGAAGAAAGCTAACAAGGTAGGACCCAAGGAAACTTGGGTACCAAAATCAACTTGATTTGATTTTGATGTGTGCAGGGAAACAGAAAGAATCTTTGGTACTTGGATAGTGGTTGTTCAAGACACATGACTGGTGATTCTACCCTTCTCACAGAGTTTAAGGAGAGAGCTGGCCCAAGTATTACTTTTGGAGATGACAGCAAAGGTTATACTATGGGATATGGCTTGATTTCAAAGGACAATGTCATCATTGAAGAGGTTGCCTTAGTGGATGGTCTCAAACATAATTTGTTGAGCATCAGCCAGCTTTGTGACAAAGGCAACTCAGTAACCTTCAACAAAGAAGCCTGTGTTGAGAGAAGAGGAAATGTGTACCTAGCTGACTTCAACTCAAGTAAAGCAGAATCTGTAACTTGTCTTCTCAGTAAAGGAAGTCAAGATGAAAGTTGGCTATGGCACAAGAAGCTATCCCATTTAAACTTCAAGACCATGAATGAGCTGGTAAAGAAAGAACTAGTAAGAGGTATTCCTCTAGTGGAGTTTACAAAGGATGGACTGTGTGATGCCTGCCAAAAAGGGAAGCAGATCAAAGCATCATTCAGGAAGAAACTTGATTCAGCAATTGAAGAGCCTCTGCAACTGCTTCACATGGATCTGTTTGGACCAGTCAATGTATTGTCAATTTCAAAGAAAAGATTTTGCCTAGTAATTGTAGATGATTTTTCAAAGTTCTCTTGGACATATTTCCTAAAGTCTAAAGATGAGGCTAGTGAAATCATCATCAATCACATAAGGCAAGTTAACAATCATCCTGATTTCAAAGTTAGAAGAATCAGGAGTGATAATGGAACTGAGTTCAAGAACTATGTCATGAGAGCATTTTGTGAGGAAAATGGAATCTTACATGAGTTCTCAGCAGCAAGGACTCCACAACAGAATAGAGTAGCGGAAAGGAAGAACAAATCACTTATTGAAGCTGCAAGGACAATGCTTGAAGAATCAAAATTACCAACATATTTCTGGGCTGAAGCTGTAAACACTGCATGCTACACTCAGAACATCTCTCTGATTAATCAAGCAAGATGCATGACTCCTTATCAATTGTTCAAGAACAAGAAGCCAACTCTAAACTTTCTTCATGTCTTTGGCTGTAAATGCTATATTCTGAGAAATCAAACTGATCAAAATGGAAAGTTTGATGCTAAAGCAGATAAAGGAATTTTTGTTGGATATGCTGTTGGTAAAGCATATAGAGTCTACAATCTAAGAACCAAAATTGTTGTGAAATCTATACATGTTGTGTTTGATGATAAAAAGATTGAAGGACTGAAAGATGGAGATTACCATGAGAGCCTCAAATTCGACAATGTTGAGATGGTCAGTGATGAAAGTGATGATGAGAGTGATCAAGAAACAGTGTCTAAGGATAATGCAGACAAATATACCACCAATGAAGCACAAAACTCAACATCCATCGAGTTACATAATGCTTCATCCGTTGGAAGGTAATCTGTGTTATCCGTCGGAAGACAACCTGCCTCATCCATCGGTACTCAAAATTCACCATCCGTCGGGTTATCTAAAGGAGCAGGAAGTCAAGGTAGATCACCCATAGAAAGTACCCCTTTCTCAAATCAAAGATCCTCAAACTCAGGGGGAGTTTCTAGCAATCAAAACTCAATCACACATCAAGACAACATTGAGGTCTCTTCATCTAGAGCTAATCTACCTCAACCAAGGAAATGGACAAAAGATCACCCCTTTGAACTGATTATTGGTGATGTTTCTTCTAGAGTTCAAACCAGGAGAGCAACTCAAGAAGAATGTCTATACAACAGCTTTCTGTCAAAGGAAGAACCAAAGAAGGTAGAATAAGCCTTGTTAGATCCTGATTGGATTTTAGCTATGCAGGAGGAGCTAAACCAATTTGAAAGGAATAAAGTATGGAAGCTGGTACCCAAGCCTAAAGGAAAGAATCCAATAGACACCAAATGGGTATTCAGAAACAAGATGGATGAAAATGGCATAGTAGTAAGGAACAAAGCCAGATTGGTTGCTAAAGGCTATTGCCAGCAAGAAGGAATAGATTTTAATGAAACATTTGCTCCTGTTGCAAGACTTGAAGCCATCAGAATCTTCTTAGCCTATGCAGCCCATGCCAATTTCAAGGTCTATCAAATGGATGTCAAAAGTGCCTTTTTGAATGGAGATTTGGAGGAAGAAGTGTATGTTAGTCAACCTCCTGGCTTTGAAGATCCAAATTTTCCAGAGTATGTCTATTATATACTGAAAGCACTTTATGGACTGAAGCAAACACCTAGAGCCTGGTATGACACTTTATCAAAGTTCCTTTTGGAAAATCACTTTATCAAATTTTCCAGAGTATGTCTATTATCTACTGAAAGCACCTTGAGCTTGGTATATCTCAAGGGAACACCAAAACTTGGCATTTGGTATCCTAGAGATTCTGGTTTTGATCTAACTGGTTATTCAGATGTAGATTATGCAGGTTGCAGAATTGACAGAAAGAGCACAACAGGAACTTGTCAATTTCTAGGAAACAAGCTTGTGTCCTGATTCAGTGAAAAGCAAAATTCAGTTTCTACTTCTACAGCTGAAGCTGAATATATTGCTGCTGGCAGTTGCTGTGCATAGATTTTATGGATGAAAAATCAATTGCTAGACTATGGTTTGCAAGTTGAGAGGATTCTTATTTTCTGTGATAACACAAGTGCAATTGCCATCACTAAAAATCCAGTGCAACATTCAAGGACAATGCACATAGACATCAAGTACCATTTCATAAGGGAACATGTAATGAATGGTACCGTAGAGTTATATTTTGTTCCAAGTGAGAAGCAACTTGCAGATATCTTTACCAAGCCACTAGATGAATCCACCTTTTCAAGGTTGGTAAGTGAGTTAGGTATGCTTAATTACTCTTGAATTTATCTGAGTTATTTTGCAAGTTGAAATGTAGCCAGAAATTTAGCTGATTTTTAGTCTTGGATGAAATTTTGGCTAAGTCAAAATTTGCATCTCGACGGATGACCATTATCCATCGAGTTGAGTCATCCGTCGATATACTATTTGCAAATAAAAATCAATTACGTTTCTAGAATCTTTTAAAACTCGACGGATAACAGTTTATCCTCATCCGTCGAATTGTCTAAATCTTAACCGTTAATTCCCTGAACATTATCCATCGAGTATACTTACAGTTTGTATGCATTACACGACTGATGGAATTTTTACAGTTTATTTTTAAAACGGCTATTTTAGGGAATTTCTATTGGGTAATTTACTTTTCTTTATTATTTTCATCCGTTGTTTTTGAGATAGTATAAAAGCTTATTTCACTCTAATTATTTTCTTTTATCATTCTCAAATTCAACTGCTTTTATTTCATTCTCTCTCAAGCAAATATTCTCCTTCTCTTCAAGCTTTCATTCTCTAACAATGGCACCTGTAGTAAAGATTAAGTCTCAGACTGGGTTCATTTATGAGAAGAACAACTTCACTGCTTTGGTCAATAAGGGTATTCAGCAATCAGAAGACTATCACAAGATGATGGACTTCGTGAAGAACTGCAAGTTAAGTTATGCCATGCTTGAATCACCCACAATTTTCTGTGAAATTGTTGAAGAGATGTGGACCACTGCAATCTACAATTCTACTGACAAAACCATCACTCTAACTATCAAAGGTAGTGAGTTATGTATCAATAGTGATGTGATAAAAGCAAGTTTCAAAATTCCTGATGATAATGTAACTTCACCACACAATGACACTGATATTATCAATATGCTTAATTCCATGCATTATGCACTTCCTACTACTAAGCTAAGTGATATTAGAAGATTAGGTCTTAGGAAGGAATTGAGTTTCATGTGTGATGTTGTGACTAAAGTTTTCTCTGGAAAAATCAGTAATTTTGATTCTGTGAACATTTACATGCTTAACATGCTATACATGCTAGTTACAGATAAATTTTACAATTTCAGTGACCTTGACTTGTATGAGTTAGGTTTTAAACTAGGTGAGTTAGCCAAAAGGGGAAAGAATGTAAATTATGCTAGATTTTTCATGATATTGGCTAACCATCTTTGTCAAGAGATTGTACTTGAGAACCTAAACAACAAATTAGCTTGTTGGGTTCAAGAGAGAAGAATCATTGCAGATTTGAACAGAGCCAACCATCATAGGGATGTGCCAATGTTCTACTTTCCTGTAATGCAGACACCTCAGGTAAGTGAGGTAAGTTCATCCAACCCTCAACTATTCCAATCTCCTCAATTTCTTTGAGTTCAGGAGTAGCTATGGCAACTGTGACAATGACCAAATAGTTGCCTACCAAATCTGCTAAAACAACTGTAATTTCTAAATCCAAGTCAAAGAAAACCCCCTCTGGTATCTCTCAAAAGGTACCAGTTGAAAAATCCACCAAAGCCAAAGAGGGGAGTGTGAAGGAGTGTCAGTTAGGTAAGGGAAGGGGTGAACATCAAAGAAACCCCAAGGATAAGGTTGGAGAGTTGAGTGAATCCCATCCTAGCCACACTGCAGTTTCCCAACAAACTGCAGTGCTTAAAAAGGACAAAAGCTCACTTCTAGCTACATTGTCATCCCTGGTGCTAAAGACACAGTTTCTGCGCTTTCTCAAATTCAGTTTGATGTGGCTCCAATAAATGTGGAGTCACAGCCAAAATCTCTTATAATAGAAGCCTCTGAAACACCATACTCACCAACAAACTCTCTGGAAGTGGATATGATAAACACTTCAATTCCTGATTCTCATTCTTTTAACTCTGTTGGGGAAGCCAAAATCTAGTGCAAGTGAGCATCATCTTTTAGATGATTTATTGGCTCACTTGCCAATGCTTTCAGATACTATTGTGACATCTGTGCCTCAAATAACTTCAATCAACACAGAGTCAACAATAGTTTCTCTTCCCACCTCATTCATTTCTACTATCTCGATGGATATTGTTCATCCGTCGAGTAGTGATTGTATCCCGACGGATAAGCATAACAGCAGTTATCCGTCGGATAGCTTTACCACTCACCCGATGGATATCACTTATCCGTCGAGTGTCTCTGCACAACTTCAAACTTCAATTATTTCTATTGCAGATGATTTAGTGGTAATACAGTCACTCTTAGGACTGAGAGAGGAGAGTGCATTGAGTGAGAGGTTGGGTTTCTCCCAGGCAAAAGGAGAGGAAAAGAGTGAATCTCAGCAATCCATTTATCCAGGATTGGCAAAAGTGAGTGAGAGGAGTCCCACCTTAGTAAGTGAAGGTGAGGGTGTGAGGGTGGGGAGCCAGGGTGAGACCCTGATGTAACAAAAGAGAGATTATGAGAGAAAGGCAGATATAGGAGAAATAAGGGTGGATCCAGCCATTGCTAGTGAGTCAATGATTGTGGATGATGGTGAAAAGGAAAGATAATTTCAGCAACATTACAAAGCTGAAATTGATAACATTTCCTTGGATGCTGATACTTTTACTCATCCTGTGTCAGCCTATCAATTGTTGGCTGCTCAGGGCAATGTGGAGGCAGAACAGACTTTGAATTTAGTACACACCTCAGAATCTCTTCAAAGAGATAAAGCTGCTGTCAATAGGATGCCTTCTCAAGCTGGTGAGCCATCTGAAGAATTTGGAGTAAATTCTAATGATGATGACTCTGATTCTTTGGATGGAAGCATGAACTTAGGGGGACATGAAGGCCCAAGTTCTGTTTCAAATTTACCTGGATGGGCATGGACAAAGGAATCTACACCAGGACAATTTGGTGTATCTTTGGTCAAGCAAGTGATGGCTATTCAAAAGGTCCTTCAGGAAACTTCAGATGCTGGTACCAAGGCCATTATTCAAGCTCACCTAGACTCACTACATCTCATGAAGATCCAGCACTTAAGACAGAATCTGAGTGTGGATGAACTGAAAAGAGATATAGCTGACTTGAAAACTTATAATTCTGAGAAGCTGGATTCAGTAATTCCTTATGGTACCATGCAAGATCTATTACTGAGACTGAGGAGAGAATCAGATTCTGAAAAGAAGCTAGCCAAGCTGGAAGACAAAGTTCAAGTTATTGAGAATTCAGTGGCTATCCTTCTTCATAATCAACAGACTCAGACAAATCTTCTCATGCAACTAGCTAAAGCACAAGGCCTAACTCCTCAACTTGATGATAACAAAAAGGGGGGGAGAGAATCAAGTAAGGGGGAGAAAGGACCAACTGAGGGGGAGAAACTTCAAGTACAAATCAGCAAAGTAATTGTACCTTCAATTACTGTCTCCAAACCAACAGTTGTAGATGGTATAGATCTAATTAAAGCAGCGGCAGCAAATTTGAAAGTTGCTGAAAAAGGAAAGTTGAGTTTGATCAACTGGAATAAGATTGATGAGGAGATACAGAAAAAGTTTGAACTAGTCAAGGAGCCAGTTAAGTCAGTCACCCATCACTCTCATGTCAAGCCAATCAGTGTGAATGAGATGAGCATGAACTATCTGGAAAAAGGACAATCTTCCTGCATCAAGTCTACAAAGGCTGAAACAATTCTTAAACCAAGGGCAAATTATCCAAAATCATCTTGGAAGAACCCCATGGACACTGTGTATGAGACACCCAAGCCTGATGAAAAGAAGCTTCTGTCAAGATCTATTGTCTTCTATAAAGATCCAGCTGATTCAGCTTCAAAAAGGAGAATTGCTAAGATATTCAGAAATGGAAAGGAAATTTGTGTGGTAGCTGGACATCCACAATTTGCTCAAGCAAAGAAAGAAGAAAAAGCCAGATTAAAGCAGGAAAAGAGGCAAGCTGCTCTAGATGCAAAGAAGTCTAAACAAAAGAAAGAACAGATTGCTATCTTGGCCAAGCTACAGGCTGTAAATTTTTCTCAACAAATTCCCTCTCAACCATCTGAAGCTACTGAATCAAAGAAGAAAATTGAAGAACAGAAGAAATCCCCAAGGAAGAAAGAATTGGCTAGAAGAACAAAAAGGAAACTGGATGTTGTTGACAAGGAATTGGAAGATCAATTTCCTAAGGAATCCACACCAGCTACAACTCAAGCATCAAAGCCTTCTGTGGTATTTGAAGACATAAGGGTGGTGGATCCCTACAGGAACATACATGGTGAACCTATTATGCCAAAGGATGAGCCAATAGAGTGGGATAACATACCAATTCCTGACTTCAGTTTACCAATCCTTAGCAAGCCAAAAAGGACAAAGTCAAGGGCAGTCAAGAAAGTGAAGTTGTCACCTCTCAAATCCAAGTCAGTAGTTAAAGCTCAACCCAAGGTCAACAGGGGAGACTACTTGTACTTGTGTGACATCAAAGAATTTTCAGATCTAAATCTTTATCTGGATGAACTGGATGAAGTAAGGGCAATTGATGCATACAGAAACCTACCTGAAAGGTTGGTGTTCAAGTACAAAGGAGGAAGGGAGATTCAGTGGCCACTTCACAGGATTCTTCAAGAAAGCCAAGCTGTGCTGATTAAAGTCTATTCATCCTTCAAGAAAAACTTTGGGTTCAATGTAACTGCAAGAAGACTAGTATTGAAGAAGATTGAAGAGCTGAGGAGTGTTAGAGCTAAAGATGCACTCTCAAAGACACTAATCATCCCATATACAGGGAGAAGAGTGCATCTAAGGCCCTACTGGCTGATGGAATTCATGGATGACAAGGGTGTGAGAAGATTCTTCAGATTAGAAGACCAACTGAGTATCTCTAGCAATGAGACTCTCTTAGAAATGCAAGAAAAGTTAGATCTCTCAGAATCTGATGAACTGGAATTCCACAGGCAGCTCCAGAATTAAATTGAGGAAAATAACAGAAAGCTTGGAAGAAGATCCAGACCTTCAAGGAACTAGAAAAATCTGTTCAGGCTAGAGGAGCATCTTGAATTGACTGTGAGCCAAATCTTGTACATTTTGTTTAATTGAAGCACTTTCAGTTTATCTACTTATCTTTAAAGATGTATGTTCAGGATGTTTTGTTATCATCAAGTATCTCTTAATTTATGGCTACAATTCCAGTAGACATAAATTGGGGGAGATTATTGTGCATATGTTGTGTACTTGATGATTTCATAAAAAAACATCTAAGTAGATTTTACTTAGTGAAATTATGTAGCACTCGACGGATAAGAATTATAGTCCCGACGGATAACTCATTATAGTTCCGACGGATGATTCACTTATTATCCATCGAGTGAGTAGCTTATGTAATAATAAGTTTGTAGCACAGTTATGTATGCACCTTTGTATAGAATCTGTAGTAGCATATAAGTCATGTTGACTTTAACTAGATATGCAGAATAGGTTGATTAATTGTACATAAATGATGTCTTGTAATTCTGCATAAGTGAAATAGAGTCAAGTGCCAAAATAGCTACCGACGGATGATTAACAAAGCCATCGACGGATGATCAAATGACTATCAACGGATGTTTAATATAGCAGTCGACGGATGATCAATTAAACCATCAACGGATGTTCTGAAAGTCGACGGATGATCATATGAAGAATTCAAACAGCAGTTGAACAGTGAAAGCTGACACACAGCCGTCGAGATGTATACAAACACACTATGGAAGCCCATTAACTGGGTAATAGAGGACGAAAAGCAGCAAAGCTTAAGACTGATAGTTTTTATATTTGTTCAGTCTTTTTGACTTTGTAATCTTGGTATTATATAAACCAAGAGTGTAGCAAATAGAAAAATAACTGAGATAGCTGAGAAACACAAAAACAGAGAAATCTTTGTAAGCAGAATCATTAGCATTTCCTGTATTCTCAGTAGTTCAATTTGTAAGCAGCTGTGAGCATTCTTGCACACAGAGTCCTCTCGATATATTATATATATCTCTGGTGGAATTGTTTAAATCCACCAGAAAGTTTTTAAAGACTCTTGTTTTTAATTACTTATGTTTTGATTCAATTAAGTTTACATTTCGCATTGTGCTAATCAAAACAAATATATCTATAATCGAGTTGAACATTTTTATTTTGAGAAAGAGGTTCAAGAATTCCATTCAACCCCCCTTCTGTAATTCTTGCAATATTGTTAAGGGACTAACAATTAATTATTTTCTGAATAATTACAAAATTATTTTATAAAGTCGGGAATCGTCCGACTTCAACCGTTTTTACGTTTTTACAA
Source organism: Apium graveolens (assembly GCF_009905375.1). Classification (NCBI taxonomy): domain Eukaryota; kingdom Viridiplantae; phylum Streptophyta; class Magnoliopsida; order Apiales; family Apiaceae; genus Apium; species Apium graveolens. The sequence continues at coordinate 75,361,119 of NC_133655.1, forward strand.
CCTGAAACTCTTCTGAAAACTCCTTCCTAATCTAATCTGGTAATTCCGGACATTTTCTGTGTTTTGACTTTTTCAATTCGGATTACGGTTTGACCCGTGCGCCGCTCGGCGCCAGATTTTCGATACGATAACCATCTCGGTGAATCATCAAAACCCGCATTCTCGAGAGACGGGATATTATTACAATATTTTCGTATAAAGTGTTTTATAAGAAGCCCAGTTTGGATAATTATCCAGTACGGGTACTAAATTGGATCATTTTTGCAGTTACTTAGCAGCTAAGTAACTAATTTATCGATCTAATACTCGTTTTTGTAGTTACTTAGTGGCCAAGTAACTAATTTAACGATCCAACACAAACTAATATTCCAAAAATATATATAGCCCTTTTATCATTCATTTTATTCGAATAATCACAATCAGTCAGTAAAACCCCGTAAAATACAGAGAAAATGTCGAATTCACTTCATGTTCTTCATAATCAAACGTAAGAACGAAGGCGTTACCGAACTCCTATTCAAGCGTGCAATATATCAAACGAAGCTCTTGAAAAGTACTTTCTGAATAATCAATCATTTCAGTTCAGAAATCAAGGTGATTTTGTTATTTACTTATTTTAATTCGAATTATTTGATGATTAAAATATGAATTTTTGTTCTTGATGTTTTTGATATGATTTGATGATTCCATCGTGTAGATAATATTTTTCTAGTCAGTTTGGTATATTATATTTCAAAAATAGAGTTCAATAACATATAGAAAAGGGTGTTTAATTCTCAAAAAATAAAATTAGGGTTCTTGATATGAATGTTCTTAATTGAAAATTGGGAGTTTCTTTATTAAGGGTTATTACCTGAAATTGATTGCACATAATTGTAGATCGTCCAAAGACGATTCTATTGGTGTATGGGTAGTGAACAGACGATAGCCGGAAGGGCTTCTTCGGAAAATCGTTCAAGGCGGCGGCAGGGATTTTCAGAGAGAATTTTCGGCCGATACTGTAATTTATTGATGATAAAATTCATGTATTTGTGTTCCTGGAATCCATGCCTACAAATCTGCATATTTTGACGAATTTCTGAGTCGATTTCAAGTCGCCGGAAAAGCTTGGGGTAGTCGTTAATGGCGACCGTCGGCAGCGTTCGTCGGGGAAGATGACCAAATTACAAATTGGTCCCCCTAGTTTCCAATACTTACAGTTCTAGTACTGTTATTTTAAAATTCTACGAATATTAGATTTATGTTTTAAAAATTTAAGAAAACAGGATTTCTGTTTACTTTATTTTAAAAATGATATTTTCATTATTTTAAAAATCTGGAAAAATGATGTATTTAATTGTTCTAAATTCAGAAAATTATTTTAATTATTTATTTATTCAAAAATAAATCAAAATTATTTTATTAATTAATTTTAGTTAGTTTAATTATTTTAATTAATCGATTAATTAATTATTAATTGATTAATTAATTTAATTAATTATTAATTAATTTTAATTGATTTAATAATTAGATTTAATTATTTAAAACTGATTTAAAAATTCCAAAAAATAGTTTCGAGCTTTAAAATATTATTTTAAATTATTTTCAAGACTCGATAATTATTAGAAAATTATTTTAAAGTCCGATTCAGGTGTTCGAACTCTATTATTTAATTATAAATTGATTCGGAGTTCCATTTTAATTCCGAAAAATGTTCAAAAATTTGTATTAAATACCTGGAAAATCATTTTGACCCCGAATCTTCTTTGAAGAATTTATTTGATCAAATATCTTGCATGCTATGTGCTACGTGCTAACTGATTGATGTGTTATATGCCTATGTGGTTATGGTTTGACTGTTTTAGTCATAACTTTTAATCCGTAAATCGGATTTGGGTAAAACGAAGGGTAGATAAAAGCTTATGACGTCTATTTGATGATTAGAATAATATGAGTATGAATAATTGATAAATACTTGTGATGCCTAGCAGAGTCAGCGAGGCATAGAAAAGGAAACCAGTGATCTATAAATAGAATCAAAGCATAAAAAGAGAAGGAAAGTGATTGATAAATAGAAGCAAGGTATAAAAAGAGAAGAAAAGTGGTTGATGAGTAAAACTGTTAGATGAGTACAAGTAAAGTGGAAATCGTCGATGATAAGGCAAGTACTTCTGAACTTCTCTTCAAGATATATTGCAAATATTTTTTGAACTGTTTTCATAACATGTCGCTATTATTCAAAATAATTCTTGTTTTATATTGCAAGTGCTTTAAACTATTTAACCTTGAACCCTGATTCTTCTTGATCTTGAGCCATAAGCCTTGTTCTTCATAAACCATTGATTGTTGAATTTTCAGATACTAGCCAAACACATACGATACTCCTCTACAAATACATATCTACCACATACTGATTTCTGATTTGGAATTGCTTGATATACCAACCCTTATTCCTTGTTTAACAGAAGACCAATCCTTGGAACCCTTGAACCCCTGGTCTTCTAATTTCTGATTCTTTCCTTGATTGAAAGCCAAACTTTTTGAATCTCTTGTTATACCTTCATGGTATTGTGAATCACCCTGTGCTTCAAGATAAATATTTTTATGATCCAGCTTATTGAACTACATTGGTTATCATATTGAATTGTTTTAGAATTGGATGGTTTTATAAATGTGGGCCAGATTCGTGGTCAGACCATATTCGTGGTCATAATAGGCCAATACATGCCTTGAATCCATTATATAGAGCAAAGTTAGGAGCCTTGCTCGGGGTTAGTGTGTGACTGATCAGCAACCTAATCTTGGTTTTTAAAATGAAAAGTGAATATCCAATTCTAATCATTGCTTATTCAGAAACTTGATTCTTCTGAATCATTTCAATTGGTTATTATTTAACCTCATTTATTGCTATTATGACTTGCTGAGCTAGTTAGCTCACTCTTACAAATCTTTTTATGTTTTCAACAATTGAAAAGAAAATTGTTGGTAACGAGGATTCCCAATCCAGTGTGTGAGCTAGGAATCCTGGTTAAGTTGAATCGAGCTAGCAAGAGCTTTATATTGTAGAGAAGTTATGCAAGATTGTACGAACGATATCGTTATCAATTATACATTGAACTAGTTGGGATTTGGTACGATGTAATAAAAGTTAAGGTTGTGGTTTGTTTTCATACTTTAACCTGTTGCGATCCGTGATTGTGTAAAGAAGGGTTAATGCATATAATAATTTATATATAGGTTTGAATATTGTGGTGTGTGTTGTGAGCACCAAACTTCTGACTCGGGTTTGGAAGACGTTACAATATGTTAGACGACCAGCTATGCTTGGCATATCATCGCTATCAATTCTACCCGAATGATAATAAATTCCGACTCGTAAATATACGTATTTCCATAATACGTATAACAATTAGGGTACAAGCATTCATAACTCAATTCAATAATCTTTTTCGGAAAACATATGTTTCCGTCATTTCGTAAAGTAGGGTTATCAACTATTTTATAAAATGTTTTATCACAATATGCAAGTAGGTTCGTACAATATTTATTTATGTTAGATATATTTGATAATGTCATGTCTAATATGATTTATGTTTAGTTTTCAGATCTTACTTAAACAGGACAAATCAGTACTTAACTGAAATCAGCACTTATACTGAAGTCAGAACTTAAGTGATCAGTACTTAAGGTTCAGGAGATATTTATCAGGAGATAATATCAGAACTTAAAGGAAACTTTCAGATAAGGAAGGTGGCTGATTGAAAGGAAAGAAGATCGAGACAAACGTAAGAAGAGATATGCATGAAGAAGGAATTCTATGAAGAATGGAATACTTGGAAGAAAAGATATATGATTGATATATTTTAGGAAGCAGAATTATATTCCATATCAATTAGCGATTATCTTGTAACTGTGTAGTATATAAACACAGACATAGGGTTTACACTATAAGTGTTATAATTATTGAGAATATTATTCATTGTAACCCTAGCAGCTCTCGTGATATTTGTTCATCACTGAGAGAGAACAGTTCCATATTGTAACAGAGTTTATTGCATTGAATAAAGTATGTTTTCTGTTACTTGTGTTATTTGAATTCGATTTGATTGTGCTATACACTGTATTCAACCCCCTTCTACAGTGTGTGTGACCTAACAAGTGGTATCAGAGCCTATCTGTTAGCACACAAACAGTTTAAGATCCAAAAATAATCATGTCTGAAGCAGAAACTCCAACCAAGCCCACCAAAACTGAAGAACCACCAAAGACTCAAATCTATAGTCTATATGAGGCTATTAGAGTTCCCATACTGAAGCCATCTGAATATCCCATATGGAAGGTGAGGATGACTATGTTTCTGGAAGCTACTGATCCAGAATATCTTGACAGAATCCATGAAGGACCTCACAAGCCAACAAAACTCGCTGTTGTAGTTACAGGTGAAGCAGCAAAGTCTATACCAAAGGAGAAGAGTGATTACACTGCTGAAGATATTGCTTCAATTGCTAAGGATGCTAAGGTACGACACTTGCTACATAGTGCCATTAATAATGTAATGTCAAACAGGGTAATTAACTGCAAGACTGCAAAGGAGATATGGGATGTCTTGGAGACAAGGTGCCAGGAAACTAATTCGATTAAGAAGAACAGGAAGACAATACTCACTCAAGAGTATGAACAATTTGACTCAAAGCCTAATGAGTCATTGACTGATTTATATGACAGATTTGTCAAACTCTTGAATGATTTGTCTCTAGTTGATAAGGAGTATGATATTGAAGATTCAAACCTTAAATTCATGTTAGCTCTTCTTGAAAGTTGGGATTTGAAGGCAACAATTATAAGAGACAACTATAATCTTGAAGAAACAACTCTTGATGAAATTTATGGGATCCTCAAGACTCATGAACTTGAGATGGAACAAAGAAGCAAGAGGAAAGGAGGAAAGTCAAGGACAATTTCTCTTAAAGCTGAAGAAGAATCCCCCAAGGCAGCTACCTCAAGGAAAGGCAAGGGAAAACCGCTCATCACAAAGTCTGATACTGAGTTATCAAGTTCTGATAGTGATGATGACTCAAAAACTGAAAGCTTGCCTGAGATGGATGCTGATGAAGAGATGATGAAGCTGTGTGCTCTTATGGTGAAAGGAATCACAAGGATTGTATACAGGAAGTTCAGGAAAGGAAAGAGGTTTTCCAGGAAAGGTGCAAGTTCTGATAAGAAGAATTTCAGAAAATCTGAAGGCAAAGGAGTGAAGTCTGACAGAGGAGATCACTCAAATGTCAAATGCTATAACTGTAGTGAGAAAGGCCACATATCTCCTGATTGCAAGAAAATGAAGAATGACAAAGGCAAGGCTCTTGTCACAAAGAAGAAAAGCTGGACAGACACTTCAGATTCTGAAAGTGAGGAGAACTATGCCTTGATGGCAAATGCTGATAGCAGTCCTGAAGCTGCTGAGTTAAAGGTACCTCAAAGTACTTATGCCTTTCATACTGATGATATTAATGAGTTGAGAAGATATCTTAAAACCATGTTTATTAGTTATAGAGATCAAACTTTAACATGTGAAAGATTAACTTCTGAAAATCTTGCTTGTAAAAAGAGGAATGATTATTTAGAAAAAGAGTTAGTCATGTTCCATCAAACTCAGAAAGATAGAGATGATGCTTTCTATGTTAGGGATAAAGTACTTAAAATGAATGAATCTCTAAAAACTGAGCTAGAAAAGGAAAGAGAGAATATCAGGACTTGGACTAACTCTGGCAGAACAACTCAGAATTTGTTAAGTAGTGGAAACTGGAAAGAGGGCTTAGGTTATGGAGATGATAAGAATGATAAAGGAACTGTAGAAATTAAGCCTATAGTTGTTGAACAAAAGCCAAAGATAAAACCTGTTAAGTTTGTAGCTGTAAAGTCTAAAACTGAAAAATCAGAAGTTAAAGAAGAATTAACTTCTGACAAACTAAAACAGGAAAAGATAATTGAAGTAAACGTGGGCTTAATGACAAAGAAGCAGCTTAAGCATAAGCTGAAAGAAGTTAAGAATATAAACAAGGTAAAGTCACCTAGGAAAAATAGGAATGGAAAGGAAGGTGTAAATAAAGGCAATGATTATAAGCCTGTTCCTAATGCTCCTAGAAAAACATGTCATAACTGTGGAAGTTCTAACCAGCTGACTTCTTTTTGCAGGAAGAATAAGAACATAAACTCCTTACCTTCAAAGTCAGGAGTTAAGAGTCAGTCTGTTAGATACAGGCCACAAAATCCTTATTTTCATTGTGGTAGTTTATGGAATTCCATTTATACTTGTAAGGAATATCATAGTTTGTACTATGATTATTATCAAATAAAACCTTCTTTAAAGAAAGTTAGCATTGTTCCTTCTAGTGTAAGTTCTGATACAAAGTCTGATAGTATAAATACTGATAAGAAAAATGTTAACATAAAATTTGATGCTAAATCCGTTGTAAATGTTAACAAAATTAATAAGGCCACAGGATCCAAGCAAGTCTGGGTCCTTAAAACTAATCATTAGTGGTCTTTGTAATCGCAGGGCAACAGGAAAAACATCCTAGTTCTGGATAGTGGATGTTCAGGACATATGACTGGAAATAAAGCCCTGCTATCAGACTTTGTGAAGAAGGCTGAGCCAAGTGTTTCTTATGGAGATGGCAACATTGGAAAAACATTGGGATATGGAAATATCAATCTTGGGAATGTCATCATTAAAGAAGTAGCTCTGGTCTCAGGACTTAAACACAATCTGCTGAGTGTTAGTCAAATCTGTGACAGAGGTTATCATGTGGATTTCGTTGAAGAACACTGTGAAATTGTAAGCAAATCTACAGGAAAAGTTGTTCTGAAAGGATACAGGAATGGTAACATTTATGAAGCCAAGCTTTCAACAAGTATTGATGGGTCTGCAATCTGTCTGGTGAGTAGAGCATCAATTGAAGAAAGCTGGAATTGGCACAAGAAACTCTCTCATTTAAATTTCAACAATATAAATGAACAGGTCAAGAAAGATCTTGTGAGAGGACTGCCAAAGTTAGTATTTGCTCCTGATGGCCTTTGTGATTCTTGTCAGAAGGCTAAACAAAGAAAATCTTCATTCACGAGCAAGACTGAATCATCAATTCTTGAGCCTTATCACCTACTACATGTTGATCTATTTGGTCCAGTGAATGTCATGTCTATTATAAAGAAGAAATATGTTATGGTCATAGTGGATGAGTTCACCAGATACACATGGGTGTATTTATTGCACACAAAAAGTGAAACTGCATCTATCTTGATTGATCATGTCAAGAAACTGGATAAATTGATCAAAGATTCTGTGAAGATAATAAGAAGTGATAATAGCACCGAGTTCAAGAATTTGACAATGGAAGAGTTCTGCAAAGACCATGGAATTAAGCAGGAATTTTCTGCTCCTGGAACTCCACAGCAAAATGGAGTTGTTGAAAGAAAGAATAGAACTCTTATTGAAGCTGCATGAACAATGCTTGATGAAGCAAAGCTACCAACCTATTTTTGGGATGAAGCTGTGCAGACTGCTTGTTTTACTCAGAATGAAACACTCATTAACAAGCAAGGAAAGACACCATATAAGATGGTGAAGAAAAAGAAGCCAAATCTGAAGTATTTTTATGTATTTGGATGCAAGTGTTTTGTTCTTAAGACTCATCCTGAACAGCTATCCAAATTTGACTTAAAAGCTGATGAAGGAATTTTTATTGGATATCCACTTTCCATAAAAGCCTTCAGAGTCTACAATTTAAGAACAAGGGTTGTCATGGAATCTATCAATGTCTCCTTTGATGATAAGAAGATTACTGGACTTGAAGATTTCAATGATCATGATCAGCTGAGATTCGAAAATGAAGACTTAAATTCTGATACTGAAAATCCTGACAGTCTATATCCTGATACTGCAAACTTTGATGGATTAAACTCTGATGTTATTGAAACAGTGGTGACTACGTCAAAGGAAGATGCACCTGTGCAGGGGGAGCATACTGAAGATATAACCATATCTCAAGAAGCATCAGAACATACAATTGGCTCTTCAAGTTCTGATTCATCAAGTTCTGATAAGCCAAGTTCTAATAGTTCTGAAAACTTAAATTCTGAAGAATCCAACTCAGAGAGCATAGTTTCAGGGGGAGCATCAGAAAATATTAATGAAGATGGCATGGATCATGGGGGAGCATCCAGTTCTAGAGAAAACCTTCCATCTGTAAGGAAGTGGACTAAATCACATACACCTGACTTAATTATTGGGAATCCTGATGCAGGTGTCAGAACTAGAACAGCTACTTCAAGTGAATGTCTCTATAATTCTTTTCTTTCTCAGACTGAACCAAAGAAAGTAGAAGAAGCTCTTCAAGATGTTGATTGGGTGCAAGCAATGCAGGAAGAGTTAAATGAATTTGAAAGAAACAAAGTCTGGACCCTAGTGCCAAGACCAAAGAACAGATTTGTTGTTGGTACAAAGTGGGTGTTCAGAAATAAAACTGATAGTGATGGCATAATTACAAGAAATAAAGCAAGGTTGGTTGCAAAAGGATATTCTCAATAGGAGGGAATTGATTATGATGAAACATTTGCACCAGTTGCTAGATTGGAAGCCAAAAGGATATTTTTGGCTTATGCTGCTTACAAAAAGTTTACTGTCTTTCAAATGGATGTGAAAAGTGCTTTTCTCAATGGAGAATTGGAAGAGGAAGTATATGTTGAACAACCTCCAGGCTTTGTAGATCCCCAATATCCAAATCATGTCTATAGGCTTGATAAAGCACTTTATGGCCTTAAGCAAGCTCCAAGAGCATGGTATGAGACTTTAGCTCAGTTTCTTCTGGAAAGTGGATTTAACAGAGGAACTATAGACAAAACACTGTTATATCTCAACCATGTAAATGACTTACTTTTGGTTTAGATATATGTTAATGATATCATCTTTGGTTATAGAAATGATAAACTTTGCAAGAAGTTTGTCAAACTGATACAGTCAAGATATCAAATGAGTATGATGGGGGAACTTAGCTATTTTCTGGGCACTTTTATTTGTCAAACCAAGTACACCAGAAATTTGCTGAAGAAATTTGGAATGCAAGATTGTTCAAGTGCATCCACTCCCATGGCCACTGCAACAAAACTGGATAAGGATACTGGTAAATCAGTAGATATTACTGATTACAGAGGTATGATTGGCTCTCTACTCTATCTAACTTCTAGTAGACCTGATATCATGTATGCTACATGTCTTTGTGCAAGATTTCAAGCAGATCCAAGAGAACCTCACTTAACATCTGTGAAAAGAATTTTCAAGTATCTTAAGGGAACAACTGATCTGGGATTGTGGTATCCCTGAGAATCAGACTTTAAACTAATAGGTTACTCAGATGCAGATTTTGCAGGTTGCAAAATTGACAGGAAAAGCACAAGTGGAAGCTGCCAATTTCTTGGAGGCAGATTGGTTTCTTGGTTTAGCAAGAAACAAAAGTCAATTTCCATATCAACTGCAGAAGCAGAATATATTGCTGCAGGAAGCTGTTGTGCACAGATTCTTTGGATGAAGAATCAGTTACTGGATTATGGGTTAACATATTTTAAAATCCCTATTTACTGTGATTATCAAAAACTAGCAGAACACATCAGCATTAGGTGGTACCACTTCCTAAGGGAACATGTGGATGAAGGTACAGTGAAATTGCACTTTGTTCCAACAGATCAACAACTAGCAGATATCTTCACCAAACCACTGTATGAAGCTACTTTTACATGATTGGTAAATGAACTTGGAATGGTTTTAGGTTCTTTCTCTAAATCTGCTTAGTTTTTGTTCTGACGCATCAGACTTTATGAACAGTATTTACAGATATTACTATCTTTGTGTATTATGTGCTTATTGAAAATTGCTTAAGTACTGATTGTTGTCTGATGTGAATCTCTAAACTCTGATAGTGATATGCATGTTTCTGTGATTATTCAATCCAATGAGGATAAATATGCTAGATGCTGACCTAGTAGTCTTTAATATACTAACAAATGCCATGTTAGAAGTAATTATTTATGTGGAAATCTATTGACACAAGCAAATTCTGATATTGAGCTTAGTTAAGTTTACTTTGTCTATCTTATTACTAAGTTAACAACTAGAATAATGCTTTTCATCTGTTAAGTTCTAATGTTAGTAAATCTGGTGAATGTACTAAGTGCTGATAAACCTCACTTATCAAAAGAAAAGGAAAAGAAAATGAATAAATATCGGGTACTCCTTTGAGATCTAGAGTAAAAACTGTGGAAGGGAAGACCCAAGTGCATTGCTGGTATTAAGTAATATGCATCAAAAAAGCAAATAAATATTTTTCTTGGTGACTTTTCACACTCTATGATTACTGGAGAAATACTCTGATAATTGCATAAATTCTGATAAGCAGTCGTGACTCACTTACACTGAGAAGCCACTGTAAACTGAAATTTCAAAAGATGCATAAAATGAGCACAAAACAGTTGAGGTGGACTCATGCATGAACTCATTCTAAAGTAGACTTCAGAATCATGACAGGTTTTGAGCAAAGTTCTTAGTTATGCCTTATTTTTAAGATATATTGAAGTGAATCAGACTTTAATCTTTATCTGATTTTTAGCTTTCTGCACACACATACACTCCATATGAATGATGAAAATTACTGTGGTGATAAATGATGTTTTCGATGAACAGTTTATGTGTCAGATTGCATAAATTCTGAGGACAAGTTATGATGGAAGTTCTGATGATTACGTTCTGAAGAAATGAAATCAGAATTTGTGTGAAGCATTGCAGAAATAGGCATTTACTTTTCGAGTTAAGAAATCATGTTCTGATGACTGTTAAGTTCTGATATAAGTCTAAGTTCTGATAATACACTCTGATTCTTTACTTGACTTATTTGTGGTTAAAATATGTAACGGTCTTATTTAAAATCAGAATATGTTTGGGTGAGATATTAACAGTCAATACAATTAGGGTTACTGGTACACGTCCATGCACAGTAATTTTTACTTGTTTCATGTGCACATTAAATCCTGTTTTACACTTCCAATGGCTGTTTTTATTCTCATCAGTCTAGGGAGACGAGGTAGAATTATTTCTACCTGTAATCATTAAATTTTCCTTGTGTCTCCTAACATTCCATTGGCTATATAAACCAACACTTCATTCCAGCCAGCACATCTCTCATTTTCTCACAAACTCACTCTCGCCTTATTCTTATCACCACAAATGGCTGCATTTGGCTGGTTTTACAATTATGGTACTGAGACAGTACATGTCTTTCTCAATAGAATTCCAACTCCATACCATATCAACAACATCCCTCACAATCTCTGGATTCAATTTCCAGAGATCATTAAACGTGATCTGTTGACATTCCGAAGAGATCTACATCTCTGTCATTTCTGACAGTAGGAGCAAATCATTCGCCTTGCTGTTCTTTTTATTGAGAGTAGGAAGAAGAAATAGTTTATGCTCCCTGTTTCTCTTCACTGTCAGCCTTGTCTCGCTTCTAAGCTTAGGACAAAAGCTGTTGATGTTAGGATTTGTAGCTTAGGACAATCTTGTACTTTTGTGATGTAATTTAAATTTCATGGAATATATTTGCTCAATATATTAATGAAATTTTATATTTATGCAAGATTTTGTCTCTGAGTTGTTTGATATTCTGATGCATTTATAAATCCTGATTTACCCATATTCAGATGACCGTTTTAACTCTGATATAAATCAAGTTCTGATTCTGACGTGTAAATATTTGCTACTTGGTTTCTTTACGGTCATACTCTAATTGGTTATATTTTTACAGAATATTGGTCTCGCAGTGAAAATAATTTATTAAGTGGGAACAGTTTTAAATTTTAAACTAAAACTGAACTACCTTAATTAATGGGATTACTTGGTAAGTGGAACAGTTTTTCCTTGAAAAACTGCATGTGATAAGTAATGATTACTGTATTCCTGTGCCCATTAATTATCCTTTACTGCTGCATGTCTGACAGGTGTCCAACGGTTACTTTTTCTACCGTGTATAATTAAAAGAGAGAAAGGATTCTAAAATCTTTTATTTACTTTAACATTTTATCTCTCTCTTTTTACTACTATTCTCTCTCATCTCCTGACGCTTTTTCATACAGACATTTTATCAAACACCTTACAGGTAACCTTATTTCTCAATTTTTCTCATGGCACCTAAGGATTTGATTATAGATGGAGCCAAGTTTGTACCCAACAACTATGCTGCAATCTTGAACAATGCTGAAGCTCCATCTGATTTGCACTTTGTGCAAGATCTTCTAACACACAGTGAGATTGGGTATGCATTGACCCAACCTCAAGTACTTTCAAGCAAACAAGTTCTGACGTTCTGGCGGACTGGGCATTTTGATAATGGTGGTGCTACTGGAACTCCAAGCATTATCTTTGAAGTAAATGATATTGAGCATGTGGTAACTCCTGGAGCAGTTCGTAAAGCTCTACACTTACTAGAAGGAACCTGTTCTCCAGCAGCTCATGGCCAATTTGGGGTATGAGAAGAGTTTGGCCAAGCTTGGACAGTTGAAAAGAGCACATATCAGAAAAGAATGGAGCTTTTTCTTCGACTGCATCACTAAGGCATTCTCCAATAAGTGTTCCAACTTTGATGCCATTCCAATTATGAGTCAACACATCGGGTATGCTATTATTTACCACACTCATTTTGATTTTGCAAGAGATGTGCTAGGTTTTATAGGGGATAGGATGACAGAAGATAGGAATGTAGTCTACTTTGCTAGATTCTGTCAGCTTATATATAACTTCTATTGTGCTAATGAACCCCAACCTACCACTGACTTAATTCCACCCTTTAAGCTTGCAAAACGGGCTTTTAATGACTTGGTAAATGCTGACCTTAAGAAAAAGGTGGTTAGACCCTTACAGATACTTCAACCTACTCAACCCTCTATCAGAACATACATCAAACCTTCACAGATATCTCAACCTTCATCATCAACACATATTGTGAGGCCTTCATCTTCAAAGCCCAAGAGGACAAAGACTGTACCTCAGACACCACAGAATAGAAGGAGGATTGTTCTGAGAGATGAGTCAGATAGTGAGGAACAGGTTCCTGTGTCAGAACCTGTTGTCAAAGAAGTTGAGAAGGTCTCTTCTCAGAAGGATACTGGAATTGGGGGCTCTAAGCTTCTCAAAAGGCTTTGAAGGATGTATTCTGCTGAAACTCCCAGGGAATCTGCACCTTCAAAGAGATACAAGAAACAGAGAGCACAAAGGTACAGGGCTGAGTCAGTTTCAGAGGATGAGGAAGCAGCAGCAAAGGAAGGAGATCAGGAATCTCTGATCTCAAAAGAGCCAGAATTTGCTGAAGCTACTGAATCTACACCTCCATTGTCACCAACTCAGGAAACTGCTCAAGATAAAGTATCTACACCACCTGTGTCTCCTATAAATGAACTAGTATCTACTGCAGACCCAGGCACAAGTGTTGAGATTGATATTCACAAACTAATTGTGCCTGCAATTCTCTACTTAGAAGCTCCACCAGCTCCAATCAATCCATCAACAACACCACTTCCTGATGCTAATGAAATTCCAGAATTGTCTACAACACCTTCTCTGCATCTAGACATTGACGATCAGACTATAGGTGAGCATCAGAATATGGCTGTTGATCAGAACTTGGAAGTAGATCAGCACTTAGAGGATGATGTTGAAGCCTCAATAGCCTCTCATACTGTTCTTTTATCAGAGGATGTTAACTCTGTAATTTCTGATGCTGCAAATGCTGATGTTACTGGTGATGCTGCTACAAATGGAGATGCTGATGAAGTTGGTCCTTCTGGACATGCACCTCTACAAGCTCCTTCAAATGCTGAACTAGTTAAAAAGTTTGTTAGAGGAGATGCACCAGTACCTTGGATTGAAACTCCTAGAAGACAGGAGTGGACTAAGGAGTGGAACACAGTTACCTTTGTTCCAAATGAAAGAATTCTTGCTGAGCACTTGGTAAAAGATGATGAGATGCTAGTTAACGATGATTTCAAGACACAGCTGAGAGTTACTGCATTGAGTACTAGACACCTTCACGGTCAACACTCAACAACTCATGTCGAGGTGCATAAAATTCAAGAAGCATTATTCAAGCAAAAAATGACTATGAAACTTGACAAGAAAAGTTTTTTCCAACCTACCTTTGACAGAGTTGTTTACACTGAGAAAATCCAAGAGAAGCAACAATCTCAGATTGATGAAATTTTGAAAAATCAAGCTTCTCAGCAATCTCAACTCGATGAAATTCAATCCTCAGTAGAATTGCTTGTCTCTCTTCTTTTACCTGCTGATGCCAAAAAGGGGGAGAAAGTAATTAAGTCCAAATACAAAACTGTTAAGACACTGAAGGGGAAGGATGATGAAAAAGATGACCAGGGAAACTCTGGAATGAGTGGAGGTCATGGTCAAGGTAGAGGTCTATCATCAAGAAGAGTTGGAACTAAAAGTCATAGAACAAGTTCTGATACTGGGAGAAGAATAACCTCTGATACTGGTAAAAGGATAAGTTCTGATGAACTTTTGGATCTTGATGAAGAAATTTCAAGACAGTTATTTCTGAAAGATAATCCAGGAATGGACTTTGAGAGTCTAATGGAAGAAGAAGCTAGACTTAAGTCAGAAAAAGTCAACTCCAAATCTGAAGCTTCTGTTGGAAAAAAGAAACTTCCTACGGCTAAAGGCATTGTGATAAAAGAAAGGATAAATCATGTGGCAACTAAGGTCAAATCACAATTGCAGATAGATCCAAGGTCCAAGGGCAAAGAAAAAGTTGGTGAACCTATAAAGGTTTATGTGCCTCCTATGGATGAAGAAATTCTTGTTGAAGATGCTGATCTTACTCTGACTTCAAGGAAGATTTCTAAGACAACCTCTAACATGGCTCAAGTTGTTCAGAGTCAAGATTTAGTTAGTTATGGTATAAATATAAAGAAGTAGTGGATGAAGGATAAAATAGTAAACTCCATTTGACCAAACAAATGACCAATAAAACCTTACATGCAGAAGTAGTGGATGAAGGATAAAATAGTAAACTCAAACTCCATTACCATTTGTTGAGACAAAAACCAAGTAAAGTACTCATTTTCACATCATTTTCTTTTCCACCAACACATCACTCCACTCTCTATTCTCCCTACCCTCTCTCGGCCGAACCTAAACCCTCCCCACCCCTCTCATTTTTCTTCCTCATTTCTTCATTTTCTTAACACCTTTCAACTCATCTAAGCAAGGGACATTTACACCTAGTGTTACATCTTTATTTAAGGTTAGTTTCTTAGTTGTATGTGGCTAAAGCCAAGGGTTTAACTTTGATTCTTGTGAATCTAGAGTTGAACCTAATTTGGCTCATAAAACTTGAGCAAGAGATGGTCTTGATGAAGTATTTTGCTTCCATTTTTAAGCCATAATCTTGGCGCCAAGCATTCGATAATGACTCCCAAGGATCCGAATGGATTTTTGTTTTTGTGTGAAAGTTTTGTTTATTTTCAAGAAGAAAGAGACTTTGCATGTGACTCTCAAAAGAACTTATGATCTTATAAGATGTATTTTACCAAGTTTTCATCCTTGCATGCCATGATATTTACGTTAAAAAGTTGAAGTTATACTTGCATGTTGTACAATAAGTAGTATATCGGATAAATGTGCTATTTGATCTAAATTTGAGTTTTTATGCAATGCATGCCATCATTTCTGCTCTGAAATGCTAGTATGCTATGTGCCTTGATAAGTCATGGTAAAATTTTGTAGCCATCAAGTTAATACCATGTGTTTTTGGTTCGAATATTTGCTTAAAATTTCATATGTAGAATCTGCTCTGTTATGCTCTCTATTTTTGCCTCGTTAAATGACTTATATGGCTAGGTTTATGCTCGTATTTTTCCATAAAATGATATTTAATAGGGTTTTGTACAATGTAGGATAGATTTTTGGGCTTGCATGTTGGTTTTTGTGTTGATATGGGAGTTAAGGTGGATGGAGGTACACTAGGCACTTTGTAGCAGAATTTTTTACCATAAGTATAGGCTGTTTTAGATGAGTTTTGGTAAGGCCTTTCTAGGCCTGAGTTTACTGAAGTTAGGACTTGAGTTGTACTTGACTCCAGTTGCTTTGATTCATTGAAAAACTTGCAATTAGGTAGGTGCACACACACATTTCCAAGAGTAACTCAGAACATGGCAGAATTGCGTAAGCTTGAACTTTGGTCGACTTTAACCATTCCATAGGCTAGGCCTTCACGGAGCCTTGGCTTAAATAAGTGTAATACATCTTTAGGAAGCTTAAAACACCATTATAATTAAAAATTTAGTGAGAAAAGTGAGTTTTATGTGAGTTTTATGTAAGTAAAAACAGAGTAGAGTGTTTTCGAGGGAGGCTGGATAGTGTCGACTGTGGGCAAGGCCTAGAGAGGCCCATGTGAGGCCTTGGCCTGAAACCAATTTCGAGAGATAGGTTTAGGTCTTAAGAATCCATGGGAATTGCTTTTATTATAATTCCCCATGTAGAAGTTGAGATTTCGGCCAAGGAGCACATGACGTGCAAACTGGTGCTAGCAGGAATCTTAGTGTGAGTATTGATTTTTGTAAGCCTATAAGAGTGAGGCCTTTGAGTCTCACTAACTTTAAAAGTTAGTTTGGAGTCTTAAAAACCTGTGGGAAGTGAATTGGAGTGAAGGCCCAAGGTGGAGACACCCTATTTCCACCAAGAAACCCGAGAACACCTTTCAAGTGGCATTAGGAAGCTTTAGTGGTATTCGTTGTATTTGGGACTTAGAGGTGAAGAGTCCGAGTGTTGCACATCATATTTAGGGTTACGTTAAGGTCAGTAATAGTTCTTATGTGTTACTTGCTTATGTGTTTAGGTACTTAGGTGATATTATAGTATAAATAACTAGTAGTATATGCCATGTCGTTATGTGATTATGTGACTATGTAGATTACATGAATTGTATGCGATTAAGCTATGTGTATTCTTATAATTAGAAGTTCTTGTGTAATAATAGTTATGATAAAGGTAATAGTGAGTCTAGGAGCTTATAGGTGTATGAGGTGTAAAGGGTAAATACTAATGAAGTTAATATTATCTGTAGGTTCCAAAGCGAAGGGGAAGACTCGTGCCGTCAAGATCGAATAATCTTAGAAGTATTGGAAGGAAAGTTACTACTTTCTTATGCTTATAATTGTTGGCAAGTTACTACCTTCTTATACTTATAATTGTTGCAAGTCTATATACTTCCTTCGTGAATGCTTAGTTGTAATAATCACCATGTCATTAATCAATTCGAATACTTCCATTAATAACCCATGAACTTGTTAGTACCTTACCTTCAAAATATTCCCTATCCATTAGACCATGAATACTAAACTCTCTACGAAATTCCCTAAAGCGAACCTCATTAGTGAACTCAAATCTCTTGCTACAATTCCATTAAAATGATACCAAATCTTTCCCGGAATCCATGTTATAAATCATTAAAAATAAAATGCTTTCTTACCTTACTGGATTGGACCCAGACGCAAGTCCTTTTCACGTTATTGATAGGCTCACATATAGCCTAGGGATCCCATTATATTTGAGAACCCAGTGCGGTTCGGGATTACTTCACGGCTGATCACCGGCTGTAATCTGTAGCGTCCTAAAATGATTTTGATGATTTGATATTTAAAACATGATTTCCTGATGCCATGATACCATATTTCATGTTTCGGTCGTTATAATTCTACCATGCCTTTATATTATAACATATTGCCTGATGCCATGATATCATATGCCATATTTCGATTGTTATGATTCTACGATGCTCTTATATTATAAATTCATGTTTCTTATTGTCATTTTCTTAAGCATCTATAACCTCTTGAATCATGAACCCGTGATTTTGAGATAATGCGTTGTACAATAGAACTGTTAGTACTTGCTGAGCGTATTAGCTCATTTTCTTGTATTTAACCCTGTTCTACAATTAGAAATCATGGTTCGTACCAAGCAGACCGCCCGTAAGTCAACCGGTAGGCATGGTGAAGACCATTTGAGGGCGCTGGTAGAATATATATAAGCAATATCCGCCAGCATGTAATTGTGGTATTAGTTAGAAGGGCTGTTCCAAACTCTGAACTTGTAAAGTTCTCGGGATTGCTATTATTTTGGTTGGGTCTATAATCGTATTATTATTATCTTTTGGACTTATAAGTTTGTAATATATTTGTGGTTCACATTTATTTAGTGTGTGTATGTGTGTGTTATTGGTTTGGGTTGTGACATGTTTGGTATTAGAGCCTAGGTTTAGAGTCCCTAGACAGCCCAATTAGGACTATAGGAAGTATGAGTATATAATATAATACCAGGAATACTAATGCGCGATAATTGGGTGAATCGTATCTAACCTTGTATATATATATTACTTGACAACAACATGCGCACTCATCATCTTCGATTCCGCCGAGCGACACAATTGCTTTCCCTGTCTATGCTGACTTAAGGATGCATCATGACTTTTTCCAGGGAAAGTATGTCATGCTGATGGAATGTCTTGAAGAGCTCTATGCAAGTAAGCAAGAGATGGGTATCAGACCTAAGGCGAAAACCATTTCGAGGCTCGAATCACTGATCCAGGTGGCCACATCAAGATTGGAGAAGATGCTAGTGCATCGCGACCGGACCAGTCAGATTACTGTGTAGACGATAGTGGATGATCTTGTGAGCGTGGTCAAGATGCTACGTAAGGATACTACCCCTAATACCGCAAGGACCCGTGAGGAGGAGTCTGAGGAGGAACTCGAGGAGGAGTCCGAGGAGGAGTCCGAGGAGGAGGCTTAGGATGAGTTTTAGGGGACTTGAGCTTTAGTTGCTTGGATTAGGCTGTTCCTTTTTATTTACCATGTTCTTTGTTTCCATTTCTAGACTCTCGTACTGTTTTAATTTGGATCTGTATTCGTATTTGTACCTTGTGATTCGTACCTTTCGACTTGAACCATGTTAAATTCATTTATGCACTTTCCTTGATTCCTATATTTGCTCTTTTAAATTCTTGCTCATAACCATGGATCACCTTTATTGTTGTATTAAAAATTGTATACCATGCCAAAATGTAAATAATACCCTAGTTTCTGTGTCGCTTAAACTGTATAACTCTTATTTCATAAAATGGCACCTAGAAGAGCCCGAGGAAGACCTACAAATAACCAAGAAAATGAAGGGAAAAATCAAAACCCCGATATAGCACAACTTATGGAATTGGTGTGTCAACAAACTGCTACTATAGCCCAACAACAACAACTTCTTCAACAAATACAACCACCTCAACCACCCCCAGCAAATGTCACTACTTTCAAAACATTCCAATCTGTAAAACCCCCAGAATTTAGAGGAACTCGAGACCCAGTAGAAGCTCATGCTTGGCTCAAGGAGATGGAAAAGGCTTTTGCCTTAACAAATGATGGAGATAATCAGAAGGTGGAGTATGCTACTTATTTTCTTAAAGGCGAATCAAACTATTGGTGGGAGACAACAAAAGCTTTAGAAGCTGCTGAAGTTATTACTTGGGATAGGTTTAAGAGAATGTTCTTGGATAAGTATTTTCATCGCTATATGCAAACATAAATGGAGATGAAATTCTTTGAGTTGAAGCAAGACAATAGGACAGTTGGAGAATATGAGAAGAAGTTTACAGAACTTTCTAGGTTTATGGCAGAGTATGTTGATTCTGAAGAGAAAAGGGAAAAAAGGTTCCAACAGAGATTGAAGCCTTGGATAAGGAGTCATGTGGCAGCTTTTGAGTTGACTACTTATGCTGAAGTGGTTCAGAAAGTGATGGTAATCGAAGGCGAGACTGAGCAGAATCAAAAGGAGAAAGGCGACAAGAAAAGAAGATTTGAAATGGGAGAAGAAGGCTCAAGTTACAAGGGTTAGAATCAGAGAACTAATCAAAGGTTTAAACCTTAGAGTGGACCCGGGAACTTCAAGAAGAGAGAATTTGGGAATAAATCACAAGAAACGAGATCTCAATTAACTAGTGGACAGAAACCCCCACAACGATCAGTTCCGGAATGTAAGATTTATAATAGGCGATATACGGGAATCTGCAATAAGGTGAATGTAGTTTGTTTCAAGTGTCATACAAAGGGCCATTATGCTCATGAATGTAAGAATCAGAAGGCCAACATCACGTGTTATATGTGTGGGAAAGCAGGACATGTGTCACGAGAGTGCAAAGGAGTGGGTAACAATCAATTGCTATAAATGACCACTGTACCCTACCCTGTAAATCAGGAAGCTCCTATGCCAGCCTCATTAGTCCCCATGCCTTTCAATCAACCTCAAATAGCATCATCTTCAAATCATCCAGCTTTGACTTATCCAGCTCAAGCGAGAACTTTCAATATGAACGTGAAGGATGCCATTCAAAGTTCCGATGTGGTGTCAGGTACGCTTTCTGTGAATACCGCTAGTGCTAAAAGTACTGATTGATTCGGGAGCCACCAGATCATTTATTTCGAAGTCTTTTGTTGATAAGTTGAATTGTGAAACTCAATTGATGCATGAACCTTTATTCGTTATCTTAGCTAATCAAGATAGAGTATCTGTAAATCATATTTTCCCTCATTGTACGATAGAGATAGCCAGACACGTTTTTCCTGCGAACCTTATTCCTTTCCAATCAGGAGAATTTGATGTGATCTTAGGGATGGATTGGTTGACAAGTTTCAGTGCTCAATTAGACTGTAAGGATAAAAGGGTAGTACTAAGTACACCGTAAGGTAAGAAAGTGACATTCAAGGGCCAAAAGCAAACTCAGACATTTCTTATCTCGATGTAAGCAAAGAAGTTGATTTGGAAAGGATGCGAAGCGTATTTGGCGTATATAGTTGATAAGAGCAGAGAAGTTTCTAATCCAAAAGACATTCCAGTAGTGAGAGATTTCCTAGACGTTTTTCCTGAAGAGCTTCTTGGCTTACCCCCAGACAGATAAATTGAGTTTACAATAGATCTTGCACCCGGCACCGAGACTATATCGAAAGCTCCATATAGGATGGCACCAACGGAGATGAAGGAATTAGCAAAGCAAATACAATAATTACTGGACAAGGGATTTATAAGACCAAGTGTTTCACTGTGGGGCGCGCCAGTTTTGTTTGTGAAGAAAAAGGACGGAAGCATGAGACTTTGTATAGATTATTGAGAATTGAACAAGTTGACGATTAAGAATAGATACCCTTTGCCTAGGATTAATGATCTGTTTGACCAACTCAAAGGAGCCTCTTATTTTTCAAAGATTGATCTGCGATCGGGATACCACCAATTGAAAATTTAGTCTAAAGACATACTGAAAACAGCTTTTCAAACAAGATATGGACATTACGAATTTCTCGTTATGGCTTTTGGGTTGACGAATGCACCGGCTGCGTTCATGGATTTAATGAATCGTGTATTCAAGGAGTAGTTGGATAAGTTTGTCATAGTTTTCATCGATGACATTTTAGTATACTCAAAGACAGAAGCTGATCACGCGGAACATCTAAGAATAGCTTTGGAAGTATTGTGAAAGGAGAGATTGTATGCCAAGTTCTTGAAATGTGAGTTTTGGTTAACTGAAGTAAGATTTCTAGGACACCTTATTGGAAGTGAAGGAATTAGGGTAGATCCTGAAAAGATTGAGGCGGTGATGAATTGGGGGAGACCGAAGACGCCAACAGAAGTGAGAAGTTTTATGGGACTAGCGGGATACTACAAAAGATTTGTAAATGATTTTTCAAAGATTTACGTGCCACTAAACAAATTGACAAGGAAGAATGAGAAGTTTGAATGGACGAAGAAGTGTGAAAATAGTTTTCAAGAATTAAAGAAAAGATTGGTAACTGCACCGGTTTTAGCATTACCAGATGACAAGGAAGATTTTGTGATATATAGTGATGCCTCTTATAAAGGAATTGGATACGTGTTAATGCAACACGGGAAGGTAATAGCATATGCTTCAAGATAACTTAAACTGTATGAACAAAAGTACCCGACTCATGACATAGAATTAGTTGCAATAGTGTTTGCTTTAAAACTATGGAGACACTACTTATATGGGGAGAAATGCGAGATATACACGGATCACAAAAGTTTGAAGTACCTCTTTATTCCGAAGGAGCTAAATATGAGACAGTGCCGATGGTTGGAATTGATCAAAGACTACGATTGTTCGATACAATATCATTCGGGAAAGGCTAACGTGGTAGCAGACGCTTTGAGTAGAAAGGAAAAGCTAAGTAAGATAACAATGTCGAAGGATTATCTGATGAAGTTGAAAAATTACAATTAGAACTTTGTGATCATGGAGGAGCGGAAAAAATGTTTTATGCCATTACCTTTTAACCAACACTACTAGAGAGGATAAAGAAATGCCAAGATGAAGTAATGACTCAAGAGAATAATCAGTTGACAGGAGAAGAGATATGTACACAAAAAGACGAACAAGGCGTGTTGAGATTTTCGACAAGAATTTGGATCCCAAATGTGACTGAATTGAAGAAGGATATTTTGCAAGAAGCACACAACTCAAGATTTTCGATTCACCCGGGAAGTACCAAAATGTACCGTGATTTGAAGCAGAGCTTTTGGTGGCCGAACATGAAAAGAGAGATTATAGAATGGGTTTCAAAACACATGCCAAAGAGTGAAAGCAGAACATCAGAAACTTAGTGGTTTGATTCAACCATTGAAGATTCCAGAGTGGAAGTGGGAAAATATTGCCATGGATTTTATAGTGGGTTTACCGCGAACACGTTCTGGACACGATGCAATTTGGGTGATAGTTGACTGCCTTACGAAGTCGGCTCATTTTTTTCTAATCAATAAGAAGTCTTTGTTAGACAGACTAGTTCATATGTATCTTTGCAAAATCGTGTTACGCCATGGCGTACCTATATCGATAGTTTCGGATCGAGACCCGTGATTCAATTCGAGGTTCTGGTGGCAATTTCAAAAAGATCTCGAAATGAAATTAAACATGAGTATGACATACCATCCACAAACCGATGGCCAAAGCGAAAGAACAATCCAAACCATTGAAGATATGTTGCGAAGCTGTGCAATTGATTTTTCAGGAAGTTGGGACGATCATCTACCACTTGTAGAATTCTCATATAACAATAGTTACTATTCAAGTATTGGCATGCCACAACACGAAGATTTATATGGGCGAAAGTGTAGAACACCGACGAGTTGGGATGAAGTTGGGGAACAAAAGATTTTTGGACCTGAATTGATTCAGCAAATGCAGGACACCGTCACTGTGATCAAGAAGAGACTCATTGCTGCTCAGGATAGACAAAAGAAATACGCGGACCCCGCCCGGAAGGATGTAAAATTCAAAATTGGGGAAGTTGTATTTCTAAAAGTATCAGTATCACCATGGAAGGGTTTGACCCGATTCGGTAAGAAAGGGAAATTAACTCCAAGATACATCGGACCTTTTGAAATCTTGAACCAAGTAGGGAAAGTTGCTTATGAGCTAGCCTTTCTGCCATAATATCAGCACATGCATAATGTATTTCATGTATCATTGCTAAAGAAGTATAATCCGAACGTCAATCATGTGATAGAGATTGAACCAGTAGAAATTCAAGCCGATTTATCATATGAAGAGCAACCCGTGCAGATACTGGATCGATAAGAGAGAATTCTTAGAAATAAATCAGTAAGTTTGGTGAAAGTATTGTGGATCAATCCTAAAGTCGAAGAATCAACGTGGGAGTTGGAATCTGAAATGCGGAACCGGTATCCTCAACTATTTTCCTAGATTCTGAGGACAGAATCCTATAAGGGGGAGAGGATGTGACAACCAGTAAATATTTGAGTTTTTTTATAAATGTGATGTATATATTCATAAATATTATGTGTTATAAGGCCGACTATGTGGATTCATTATATATTGTGTATAATTGTATCATATGGCGTTGCGAATGTTGCTGGAATATTTTTAAGCGTATAGCTTTTGTACGCGAGTAAGTTTTTCGTTACGTGATTAAATAAGTAGCGCGATTTGATTAGTTGTTATTACGTGATTAAGTAATAATTAAGATTCATGCGATATAGTGATATTTGTATGAGTTGTGAATAGACGGATAAATTATATTCTAATATTGTGGAATAGAGTCAATTTATTTGTAATTGCTTGTGTGATTTTTAATGTGTTAAAATATATTTTACATGAATTATTTATTAATTTGATAATGTTAGAAAAATTCTTTTAATACAAAATTTTGGTTCAAAATTTTTGAAAACAATTTTATTAAACTTCTAACATCTCATAGTATTTATGGTATTAATTTTGTAATTTGTGGATTTATATTTTAATTACTAAAACACATTCTTTTTAATTATACTTTTAATAATTATTGAATTACAAGTGTGCCCTTGCATGCAACCTCTACCCAAATAGAGATCAAGGGTAAGACCGTCCTTTCACCCTCCACTAACTCCATTTGACCAAACAAATGAACAATAAAACCTTGCATGCAAAAGCTTGTTATTAGTGGATGAAAGATAATATTGTAAACTCAAAACTCCACTACCATTTGGTGAGACAAAAACCAATTAAAGCACTCATTTTCACATTATTTTCTTTTCCACCAACACATCACTCCACTCTCTTTTCTCCCTACCCTCTCTCGGATGAACCTAAACCCTCCCCACCCCTCTCATTTTTCTTCCTCATTTCTTCATTTTCTTAACACCTTTCAACTCATCTAAGCAAGGGACAGTTACACCTAGTGTTATATCTTCAATTAAGATTAGTTTCTTAGTTGCATGTGGCTAAAGCCAAGGTTTTATCTTTGATTCTTGTAAATCTAGAGTTGAACCTAATGTGGCTCATAAAACTTGAGCAAGAGATGGTCTTGATGAAGTGTTTCGTGTAATAACCCCAAATTTTTAGAATTTTTGAAACCCTTATGAATAGTGATTTTGCCAATTATGCTGAATAAGAAAACGTTTCATACCACACTATGTAGGGGTTCTTTTATTGATCTTCTGAGATATTATTAGTACTCTATGTGGTATAAAAGTGTATGTAAAGATCGTCAGAATCCAAATCCGAACACTTTGATTTTTCCCGAAAATCCACCAGATACCGAAGGAATTGAGTATAAGGTAACATGGTTAAAGGGATTTAAATTCAAGGATTATAAGAGAGGATCATTAAAGGATTATAAGATATTGAGAAAGATTTAGGGGAACCCAAGTAATAAGATCCCGGATGTGATCCCTCAAACAACGAAAGAGAACAAAGTTAAGCGAACCGTAAAACAAATAAACGACCAAGGGACAAGCACATACAAGTAGAATGGGAAGGAAGCTTCCAAGAAAAGCTAAAACAAGTGGTTAAAAGAGAAGGTGACATCATCAAACCTTAAGGGAAAGACATGTGGCTTGGAGGTGAGGTCATCCAAGTGATGTCATCACTTTATCAAAGCAATCTCCACCAAGTATTCATTTCACAAACACCAAAATCAAAAGCAACCAAAACAAACTCATTTCTCTTCTTCCCCCATCTATTGCTCTCGGCTTTTCCATGAAAAACAAAGGAAAAATTTCAAAAATCAAGCTACACACCTTCATAATTCAAGAGGTTTGTTTCTTTAGCTTCCATAATTCATAACTTAGATGAGCCATAATTTTAAGCTCAAGATTCCATGTTTAACATAGCTAATCAATTCATCAAAGTACTTGGTGAATAGTGTTTTTCAAGAACTTGAAATTTTGTTCTTGAGTTTTTGTTTAGATTAAGCTTTGGTAAGGACTTTCAAGGGTGATTCCAAGCTCCTTAGTTACTTCTACTCACCAAGGAAGCTATAATCTCATACCCTAGCCCTACTTTTGTATATTTAGAGTTTTTTGTTTGGAATGGTTCATGAGAAGCTTGATTATTGTGTATTTAGAGATGTGTTAGTTTTGTGATGTGTTTGGAGTTGTAAATCTTGTTGATTAGTTAAAGAACTTATGTAAGCTTTTAGTTCATGATTGGAAAGTAGTGTAAATTGGAAATATTAAGTTGTTGGGGCTGTTGTAGCATTGTATGTATGGATTTTGGTTGTATGGTTGAATTGTGGTTGATTGGTGGTTGATTTGGAGTAGGATAAAAATTGGTAATCGCGTAAACATAGCCGTCGTAATGTCCGATTTACTTTAGACTGTTTTGTTCTTAACATCAGGACCCGAGAACTCACTGTTAGGTTTTGACCACTGCCATGATTAGATAGTTCATGTTACGAGCTTCATTTTGATATGTGGTTCGTTTGAATCCGATGTACGGTTTAGGAGAAACGACCGTTTTAAGTAACGGCGTTTCGCGAACGAACCATTACCCCTCGCCTTACTTTGAAACCTTGGTTAAGGACTTTAAATGACTAATTGGGATATGAAACAATTATGTTAAGTGGATTAGGAAGTTGGTAAGGTACTCGCGAAAGAATCGCCTTAAAACTCTTAATGGTTAATTTATTAAAAGTGGTGGAGCCGAGGGTACTCGAATGACTTATGTGATTCGTTAAGCGTAGAAGTTACCATAAGTGAACGTTAGGGTTCAATTGGTTAAAGTCTAGTTTCTTAAGCGACCGTGGTTTAATTCCGGCTTATGTTGTTGTTCATATGTTACCGGACCCACTCTAAACTTAAGTCTACGCCGGAGCACTCAGGCAAGTTTTCAATCCGTTATATTGTTGTTGTGATGTATATATGTATATGCATTATCTTGTGATAAGTGCATGATTATTATTAGCAAAGTCTTGCGATATATTGGAGCATGTGATATGATATTTATATGCATGCCTGTTTTTTAATCTTGATATCTAATTGTTGACTCAAAAGCTTATAAGTTGCATAATACCTATGCTAGAGATAAACAGTAGTTGCCTATACCCTTAGTATAGGGGACCCAAAGGTGAACATTTTCTAAACCGGGAGTCGATGTTCCCGAGTATATTATATATATATATATATTTATATATATAGATATAGTTTTCAAAACTATTAATCGAATAAGGTTTATTCGATAACTTTATTTTATTTATTTAATGAATATTATTTTGAATATTCATTCGAGGATTTATGACTCCGTTATTTTATTTAATGAATATTATTTTTGAATATTCATTCGAGGATTTATGACTCCGTTATTTTATTTAATGAATATTATTTTTGAATATTCATTTGAGGACTTATGACTCCGCTTATTTACTAAATATTATTCTTTATTTTATTAAAGAATAATGTTTCGATAATCAAACTTATTTTCGATTATTCAAATAAAGATCATACTTTCGTATAAGTATATCTTTGGTTATTAATATTCATTACAAGTATGAGTTTTAAAACTTCTACTTCAATTATTTTATAAAGATTATTCTTTATGGGAATATTATTTAAATAATAATATTCATATATTTTCTAATATATCGGGACTGATTTATTTCATTAAATCAGCATTACTCCAAACATTCTTAAAAATGTTTTCGAGTCTTCAAAATGATTTTAAAAGTTAGAGTGGATCCCAAAACTCATTTTTATATTTAAGATCTTCCTTTTAAAGGGGATTTAAATACTTGCTCAAAACCTGAGGGATCCGGCTCTGTGGTGTATTTTATATTCACAACGAGGTTGCTATTTTGATAAATGAATTGATTACTTACCCAACGTTCGGGAAGTAAGTCCATCTATTGAGTCGGCATAAACAACATGGGCTCAGTGGGCGTCCATGAAAGTATAAGTGGCTCAGTGAGAGTCCATCAAATGCGTAAGTGGCTGAGTGGCAGTCCAGCATAAGGTCCTATTGCGGCCAGGGTGATGACCAGTGGGGAATTCGTCCATCTACTAGTAGAAAAGGTTAGTTATTGGTATCTTTGCCTGATCAGCAAGATATCAGGTTTATGCCAAGGTTTTCTCCTTTCCGAATTCATTGGATATTGCAACTCTGTTTATAATTTTCATAACAGAGGTTTTCAAGGAGTGTATGAAATGTATATATATATAGGTGTATATATATCGGGACTTAATGAAGTATCTCGTAACTTCATTTCTTTCAAATGATATTTCAAAGACTGAATCTATTCAAGTCTTATCTTGTAGTCTCATCAGTGTGATGAACTTTTGAAACTAATTATAACTTGAACGGTGGTAGTTCAAGCAGTATTCGGAAAAGATATAAGTATATTGGAGTATCTTGTAACTTCATCTTTTCAACTTATATCTAGTTAATGATTATCTTATGAATAACAAAGGTTTTCAGAAAAACGTTGAGACAAGGTTAGATATATGAGATCACCTTGCAACGATATTTTTATACAATTATAAACTGGAACTCTGTGTATATTATACATGTCAGAGGATTTCAAGGATTGTGAAAAGTATATAGGTATATATATACTGAATATTTTGCGACTTGGTCGCATTAAGATATCAAACTTGGTTCAATTCTTTTTTACCAAGACTTTCATGAGTACTATGAGAATGCTCATATATTGTTAATTATTATACATATTATTTCGGTGGGCTTGTTGCTCACCCTTGCTTTCTTCTTTCATCACACAACAACAGATAGACTCAACAGGATCAAGCTCCCAATTCGTGAGCGGATAGGAAACGTTCCGCAGTTTCCTGTAGGCGTTGATGCCGTTGTAGCTGAGGTAGGATCTACCAATAGGCTAGGCTTTCAACTTTTGATGTACCAGACTTATGTATATTTATGAATTGTAATAATAGCAAGGAATATGTAAATTATTCAGAAACCCTTTTTAAGGTGAAATGGTTTATAATTGTGGAATAAAATGACTTGTGTTATTTTTGGTATTCATCTCTGAGACTATAACTTGTGGTGCGTGTGTGTATATTGTGGGGTCACAGTACGCAGTAGTTGGTTGACTGTTAAGATTAAGTATTGATAAGGGAAATGGAACTCGTGACAACCCGAATCCCCGACCCCGGATTTGGGGGTGTTACAGAAATGGTATCAGAGCCAAGCGTTATAAACCTCAGAGATGATGTGACGTTAAGATAATAAGATCACTAAGATAATAAGAACTCTTGCCAAGTTCATAGTCGGGCTACCTAACGTAGTACTGACAGTTAAAACCCTTATGGGAACCCTTATAAATATTGTGATAGAAGCGTAGTTCGTTATCGTATATGGTAGTAGGACTCCGAATCCAGAGGTTGAGGAGCAACAACGCGATGATGTTTTATTACTAATTGGAGATCGGACTGTGGATCCGATAGAGTGTCCTAACGCAGGACCGGATGATGTTCATATTGATGATGTAGCGGTTGAGGATGTTGTCCTAGAAGGGATTGTTGCTGGGGAGGATCCCGTGGAGTATCCTGACAAGAATGAATAAGGACCACTGAGGAATTGATGACCATGGTTAGGGAACTACCAGAGGTAGAATTGGCCGGTCACTACCGGGGGTTCGTTCAAGTTTGTAAAGATAGTAGCCCTTTAACGCGGCTTACTCGTAAGACTGAAAAGTTTGAATGGACAGAGAAATGCGAGAAAAGATTTTAAGAACTGAAGCAAAGGTTGGTGACGGCCCCTATGTTGGCGTTGCCGGATGGAAAAGGAGATTTTGGGATGTGTAGTGACGCTTCGTATAAGGAATTAGGGTGCTTCTTATACAGCACAACAAGGTAATCGCGTACGCGTCAAGACAATTAAGGGAATATAAAATTCGATATCCCCACCCATGAGCTTGGGCTCGTGGCAATAGTTTTGCGCTAAAGATTTGAGGCACTACTTGTATGGAGAGAAGTGCGAGATTTACATTAGCCATAAGTGCTCTAGTACATTTCATGCAGGAAGAGCTCAATATGCGCCAGAGGAGGTGATTAGAGCTAATCAAGGATTACGATTATGAGATTCTTTATCATCCAGGGAAAGCCAAAATGGTGGTTAATCCCCTTAGTGTAAAAGAGAGACTCAAGAAGAAAATGTCTTTGGGAAAGTTGATAAGATATTTTGAAAAAAAATGGAAATAAAAGTGAAGGTAACTGGAGCCGGTACTGAAAAACTGTTCGAGATTGTAATGCAGCCCGAATTATTGGAAAAGACCATATGGTGCCAAAAAAAATGATGAATGAAGGCAGAAAGCCAATGACTGGAGAAGAGATTAATACTGAGAAAGATGATAAGGGAATAATGAGGTATTCCTACAGAATATGGGTTCTAAACGTTCAAGGGCTTAAGGACGAGATCTTAGATGAAAGCCATAGTTCGAGGAATAAGATTTAGGGCAAACCCTGAATGTGATAGTCAGGGAGGTCGCCATCAAGAAAGAAAGAACCCATAATATAATGAAATAAAAAACAAGGATTTTAACGTATAAGATAACCCTGATTGTGGGAGAAGGATGAAACATTTTATACTGAGAAAACAGAAGTCGAGCAAGATAAGGAGACCCGAGACGGTGCTCCTATACGGCAATTCTTGGACCTGTCTAAAAAAGAACTTAGACTATTATCCCCAACCACCACCCTGAGGAGACAGTGCGGTGGGAAATTCTTTCAGGACCTTTAAGTCGTTAAGCTCTCAGAGTTCCAAGGAACAAGCGAACCCAGTAGAGGCGAGAGCCTGGCTAAAGGAAATACAGGAATCATTTGAGATTCTAAATAATTGACGAATCACAAAAGACTATTTTTGTCACTTACCCTCCTAAGAGAGAGACCACCCACTGGTGAAAGACCAAGAAAGGCACGGAGCAAGAGGTTATGATAAACTGATTAAAGTTCAGTCAAATTTTTTTTCGAGAAAGTAAATTCCAAGGTTATGGAGATAGTGTAAAAGCTTTAAGAGCCAGAATAAAGGCGGACGAATATGATGAATTATGAATCTAAGATTGTAAAAGTTGTCAAGATTCGTCTGGAGGACAAGAATCCTAGAACGACGTGATGTTTGAAGTCAATGATTAGTGGGTACGTAAAATGATTGTAAGAGAAAGGAAAATAAAAATAAACTGAAGTGAAAAGGAGCATAAAGGCAATAGAGTTTGAGGAATGATAAGGGAGTCGGGTATGAGGAATCCCTAAAGACTCATAGTAATAGAAATAGAAAAGTATATGATCGTCAGGATGAGGATGATTAACCATGAGTTAAAGTTGATGGTTGAAGGCATAAGAGATATATATGTTGTACCCCCTTCAAGTTGGAAGGATTCGGGGAAACCTTGTGATAGTTCGAAGGATAAATAATGAGACGTGGATAGACTAAAGAGACAAGAAAGTAAGAAATTAGGAAAATTGGATGAAGGAAGTGACCTTCAAGAATGTGAAGTGTAAGACCGGTGGCATGATACCCAGAAAGGGAGACGCCAGGTATGAGAGATATCCCAACATTGAGATGATTATTGAGATAAACAACAAGAGTAAATAAGGAATTATTAAGAAGAAGTTCACGTTGAACACGACCAATATCTTCCAGGACATCCCTGTTGTCATTACCAAATTAGGAAAGAAAAGCGGATAACCGTTGTTATCTTTTGGAGGCCATATTGATTGACCTCATTTTGAATACAGATATTATTGTAAAATTAGGCATATACTATCGAGGTGGGAATGATTGAATAAGACACCCTCATCAGGGATATATGACTTGATTTATCCATGGAAGGATGCATGTACTTTTTCTAAAGGTGGAATTAATGATAGAACATCGGTAACTTAAAATGAATCATAGGGGAATGCATAAAGGTTGGCATTTCACCCTTAATAGGGATAGTATGAGTTTGACAGTATGAATTGGAAAGGATTAAGGTAACAACAACCTTTAAGGATCAGTGGGGAAATTTTTCAGAAGTATATAGATAATGATTCTTGTTAGGAATGTATGTGCATTAGTTTGATGATATGTTTAACAAAATACTTAAGTAGAAATTTAGTGTCTGTAGCCTCAACGGATAAGACCACTTTGGCTATCCGTTGATGGTGTAGCTTTACTTAGAAATAAGTCTAGTGTTGTAGCATATTTCAGTCTCTGTATTTAAAATGTAATTCTTGGAAGTTGAGAGAAACTATGAGTCATGTTGACTACTAGATGATATGCAGATAGGAAGGCCAATTGTAAATACTTCATGCCTTGTAATTTTGTATAAGTGAAGTGGTATCAACGGATGACTTAAAGACCTTCAACGAATGAGAAGCTAAGCTTCAACGGATGTCTCTAAAGCTTCAACGGATAAAGTCATCAACGGATAACATCCTTCAACGGATGAGTGCATCAACGGATGAAAGCTTTAACGGATAACATCCTTCAACGGATGAGTGCATCAACGGATGAAAGCTTCAACGGATGTTCTGATGATTAGCCGTTGATAAGGGGTAGTTGTACTTACAAACAGAGGCACATGGGTTGATAGAGACAACTGAGATGTGGTAGCCGAATTTCAGGAACAACAGAAAAAGCAGTCGTTCTTCTTTAGTACAAAGATGCAATAGTCAACAAAGTACTGGAGTGAACAGGAAAAGAAGCAAGTGAAGATCTTATTTTATTACTGTATTTTATATTGTTCTTCACTTGTACACTTGGTAATATATAAACCAAGTAGAAGCTAGTAATTAGAAGAGAGATTTATTGCTGGCAATCTTGAGTTGGTCTTCAAGTCTGAAAAATCTTCTGACTCCTTTATCATCTCTAAATTCCATCAACCAATGAGGTGATTTGTGAATTTTCATTTCCCTTTCTTGAATGAGTAAAGTCCTGGGTAAAGCATTGGGCTCCCTCCAAGTTTTCCTTATATTGGCTATCTTGTTGAGAATTTCAGTCTTGGCAGTTCTGGTAAAGCCAGAATCCTTTTGTATAGCTGAATAGACTCTAATCAAGGTAGAGTAGCCTTCATCCAGAATCCTGTGGAGAGGCCATGTTCTTTCCCCAGCTCCTTTATATCTGAACACTAATCTCTCTGGTAGCTGTCTGTAGGCAGCTATTCCCCTTACATCCTCCAGCTCATCCAGATAGAGTTCAATGTCTGAAATTTCTTTTATGTCACTGATGTGAACATAATCATCTTTAGAAATGGGTGACTTAGGCTTAGGTTTTTGTTTTTGAGTAAATTTCTTAGAGGTTATGGGAGGTGTAGATTTTGGTTTTCTTTTCTGTTTCTTTGGTAGTGGAAGAGTGGTTAGAAAGGTAGGCACTTTGATAGTGTCCCAATCAATAGGTTCCTCTTTTGGAATGATTGGTTCACCATGGATGTTTATTGTGGGATCAGCAACAAGGGGTTCAGGTATGGAAGGTAGTGGTTTAGATATAGATTTGGTTACTACAGTGTTATCTCCACTCCTTCTATGTGCCTTGGCCTTTCTTCTATTTCCCTTCTGCCATTCCTCTCTTTCTTCCACACTCTCACCAAATATACTCCCTAAAACCTCATCTAGGTTTGTAGTCTTGTCTTCACCCCTGACTTCAATCCCTTTTTCTTTTTCAACTAGACTTGACTTTAGCTGTTGTTCAAGCTTTGCTTGTGCTCTTTTGTCAGCCTTTAATTGCTTGTCTTCTTCCTTCTTGGCTATTGAGAATTTGGGATGTCCTTGCATCACACATATGCTCTTTCCCTCTCTAATGATAATAGCTCTATTTCTCCTTACAGCCTCATCCATAGTCTTTTTGAGATAAGCAATACTCCTGCCTAAAATCTTGTTCTCATCAGCTTTTGGAGGAGGAAAGTCCACTTCTTTGAAAGGATTCTTTGTTGAGTCCTTATTGGATCTTTCATTGGGCTTGAGAATTATAGCTTGTAGTTCTTTGGAAGAAGCTTCTCCATCCTTATGACTCCCTTCTGGCATGAGCTCCATGTTGATTGGTTCAATTTTTGTGCTGTATTTCACATATGTTGATTTGTTTAGTGTAGAACCAAACAACAGTTGCAACCTTTCATCAATTCTCCTCCTTTGCTCTTTCACTTGAATTTCAGCTGCTGCTAGCTGAATCAAATCAATTCCATCAGGCTTGCCCTTGATTTGAATGATTGGAGAAGTAGTGATGGCAGGAACTAGCACTTTAGATATGTTGACTTTTGTAGATGGCTCTCCTTCCCCTTCCCTTTTACTCTCCCCCTTTTTGTTATCATCAAGGAGAGGGGTCAAGCCTTGTGCTTTTGCCAGCTGCATTAGGAGACTGGTTTGAGATTGTTGATTGTGAAGAATGGTGGCCACAGAATCTTCAATAACTTGAACTCTGTCTTCTAACTTGGCCAACCGTTTTTCAGTAACAGATTCTTTCTTCAATCTCAAAACCAAGTCCTGCAATGTACCATAGGGCATGACTGAATCCAATTTTTCTGAAGTATAGGTTTTCAAGTCAGCAATATCCTTCCTGAGATCATCCATACTCAGATTCTGCTTCACTTGCTGTAGCTTCATGAGATGCAGTGAGTCCAGGTGAGCTTGAAGGATAGCCTTGATACTTGCATGTGAAGTATTCTGAATGGCCTGTTGAATAGTGTTGATTTGTTTGACTAAAGAGACATTGAATTCCCCTGATCTATACTCCTTAGTCAAGGCCCATTCAGGTAGATTTGGAATTGAACTAGGGCCTTCATCTCCCCCTAAGTTCATGCTTCCATCAAAAGAAATAGAGTCATCATCATCAGAATTTGCTCCAAATTCCTCAGATGGCTCACCAGCTGTAGAAGGCATTTTGTTAATGGCAGCTTTATCCCTTTGAAGAGATTCTGTTGTGTGCACTAGATGTAGTGACCTTGCTGCCTCCTCATTGCCCTGAGCAGCCAACAGTTGATAGGCTGTCACAGGATGAGTAAAAGTGTCAGCATCCAAGGAAATGTTATCAATTACAGCTTTGTAATGTTGCTGAAATTGTCTTTCCTTTTCAGCATCATCCACAATCATTGACTCATTAGCAATGGCTGGTTCCACCCTTGTATCTACTGTACCTGCTTTTCTCTCTTTTTCTCTATGTTCTTGCATCAGGGGCTCCCCCTGGCTCACACATCTCACTCCCTCACCTTCACCTACTAAGGTGGTACTCCACTCACTTACTTTTGCCATGCTGGAAGAAATAGCATGCATTTTTGAGCTCTCAATCTCTCCTTTTGCCTGGGAGCAACCCAGCCTCTCACTCAAATTGTCACTCCCTTCCCTCAATCCTGAGAGTGATTGCACAGTTTTCATGTCTTCTACACTTGGAATTAATTCAGTTATTTGTGTAGAGACTGTCAACGGATGTGGAATATCCGTTGAAGATGAAACTGATGTTATCAACGGATAACTGCTGTTAAGCTTATCCGTTGAAGAACAACCACTTGTCAACGGATGAGTGATATCCGTTGAAGAAGGAAAAGAAGTTGAAATTGAAAGTGATATAACTGTTGAATCTGTGTAGATTGATTTGAGATGTGGTGACACAGATCCTTCAATTATATCTGAAAGAATTTGCGGGTGATCCAACAAATCATCTAAGAGATGATGATCACCTGTATTTGAGTGGGGCTTCTCCCTGAGTTGTAAAGAGGGAGAATCAGGAATTGATGGGAATAACATATCCACATCCAGAGATGGTGATGAAGTGTTTGGTGATTGATGTGTGATTATTGTGAGAGAATGGGGCTGTGACTCCACATTTATTGGAGTCACATCAAACTGAGTTTGAGAAGGCATAGATACAGATGGATGTATCTGTGCAGTGTGTGCACCCTGTGTAAAAGATTGGGTTCTGGCCTTCTTTCTTCTAATAAAGGCTTTTGTTGGTGAGTGTTTGGCTTTAGTGTCCCTCCCTCTTTTGTTCTGTGTTCCTGGTTTGGAACTATTTTCAATAGTAACATCCTTTTGGGAGGATGCTACTAGGGATGTGCTAGATACCTTTTCAACCACCACAGCTTTTTGAGAAGCTGTGGCTTGGCTAGCTTGGAAAGCACTCTATGGACTGAAGCAAGCACCTAGAGCCTGGTATGAAACCTTATCAAAATTTCTTTTGGAGAATCACTTCACTAGAGGTACTGTTGATAAAACTCTCTTCTTTAGGGATGTTAATGGCTCTAGTATACTTGTTCAAATTTATGTAGATGACATAATATTTGGCTCTATAGATGATAAACTTTGCAAAAAGTTTGCTAAGCTAATGCAAAGTAATTATGAAATGAGCCTAATGGGAGAACTAACCTATTTTCTTGGTTTACAAGTTAAACAAGTTAGTGATGGAATTTTCATTAGTCAAACTAAATATATTTATGATCTTTTAAAGAAGTTTGACTTAATGGAATGTTCATCTGCAAAAACTCCCATGGCCACTGCCACCAAACTTGAATTAAATAAGACTGAAAGGTCTGTGGATATTACAAGTTATAGAGGCATGGTTGGTTCACTTTTATATTTAACTGCTAGCAGACCAGATATAATGTTTGCTACATGTCTATGTGCTAGATTCCAAGAATTCGACATTAAGGCTGTTCTGTGAAGAAAATGGAATCATGCATGAGTTCTCAGCTCCAAGAACACCTCAGCAAAATGGGGTTGTTGAAAAAAAGAACAGATCTTTAATTGAAGCTGCCAGAACAATGCTTGAAGAATCAAAGTTACCAACATATTTCTGGGCTGAAGCTGTTAATTGTGCCTGCTTCACTCAGAATATTTCTTTGATCAATCAAGCTAAAGGCATGACTCCTTATCAGTTGTTCAAGAGAAGAAAACCAACTCTAAACTTTCTTCATGTCTTTGGATGTAAATGCTCTGATACCAATTATTATTCCTAGTGGACTAACAATGAGATTTACAGAAGGGGGGTTGAATGTAAATCTCAAAACTTTTTCAAGTTTTGAGCAGTTTATGAAAGTTGTGTGTTCAAGAAGAACAAGTGTGTGAATTGCTTTAAGCTAATACAGACAGATATATATTCAAGCACAAATGTAAAGAACACAACAGACCTTAAAAACTTTTCTGGTGGATTTGTTATTCCACCAGAGATGGTATTTTAGAAAATCTGTGATTAAACAATGTTGATCACAGCTGCATCCTAGTACAAACTAGATGAATTTTCTCTCAATATTTTTCTAAACAGCTCTGGAAAAAATCTCTCTTCTAATTACTAGCTTCTACTTGGTTTATATATTACCAAGTGTACAAGTGAAGAACAATATAAAATACAGTAATAAAATAAGATCTTCACTTGCTTCTTTTCCTGTTCACTCCAGTACTTTGTTGACTATTGCATCTGTGTACTAAAGAAGAACGGCTGCTTTTTCTGTTGTTCCTGAAATTCGGCTACCACATCTCAGTTGTCTCTATCAACCCATGTGCCTCTGTTTGTAAGTACAACTACCCCTTATCAACGGCTAATCATCAGAACATCCGTTGAAGCTTTCATCCGTTGATGCACTCATCCGTTAAAGGATGTTATCCGTTGAAGCTTTCATCCGTTGATGCACTCATCCGTTGAAGGATGTTATCCGTTGATGACTTTATCCGTTGAAGCTTTAGAGACATCCGTTGAAGCTTAGCTTCTCATCCGTTGAAGGTCTTTAAGTCATCCGTTGATACCACTTCACTTATACAAAATTACAAGGCATGAAGTATTTACAATTGGCCTTCCTATCTGCATATCATCTAGTAGTCAACATGACTCATAGTTTCTCTCAACTTCCAAGAATTACATTTTAAATACAGAGACTGAAATATGCTACAACACTAGACTTATTTCTAAGTAAAGCTACACCATCAACGGATAGCTAAAGTGGTCTTATCCGTTGAGGCTACAGACACTAAATTTCTACTTAAGTATTTTGTTAAACATATCATCAAACAAATGCACATACATTCCTAACAATCTCCCCCTATTTATGTCTATAAGAATTGTAGGCATAAATTCAGGGTTAACTTGATGATAACAAAACACTTAACAGATATATGAATTGAAACTAAGTAGAAATTTAAAAATGCTGCAAAAGTGTATGTACTAGGAGGTAATTGAAGATTTACAGTGTTTCCAAGGACACTCCTTTAGTCTGAGCAAATCATCTTTTTCTTCTTTGTTCCCTGGTTTTCTTTCCTAGCCTTTTGTCATTTTCCTCAATTTGGAGTTGGAGTTGTCTGAAGAATTCAGCTTCATCTTCAACACTGACATCCAACTTAGATTGCATTTCTTTGAGAGTTTCATTGCTGGCAATCTTGAGTTGGTCTTCAAGTCTGAAAAATCTTCTGACTCCTTTATCATCTCTAAATTCCATCAACCAATGAGGTGATTTGTGAATTTTCATTTCCCTTTCTTGAATGAGTAAAGTCCTGGGTAAAGCATTGGGCTCCCTCCAAGTTTTCCTTATATTGGCTATCTTGTTGAGAATTTCAGTCTTGGCAGTTCTGGTAAAGCCAGAATCCTTTTGTATAGCTGAATAGACTCTAATCAAGGTAGAGTAGCCTTCATCCAGAATCCTGTGGAGAGGCCATGTTCTTTCCCCAGCTCCTTTATATCTGAACACTAATCTCTCTGGTAGCTGTCTGTAGGCAGCTATTCCCCTTACATCCTCCAGCTCATCCAGATAGAGTTCAATGTCTGAAATTTCTTTTATGTCACTGATGTGAACATAATCATCTTTAGAAATGGGTGACTTAGGCTTAGGTTTTTGTTTTTGAGTAAATTTCTTAGAGGTTATGGGAGGTGTAGATTTTGGTTTTCTTTTCTGTTTCTTTGGTAGTGGAAGAGTGGTTAGAAAGGTAGGCACTTTGATAGTGTCCCAATCAATAGGTTCCTCTTTTGGAATGATTGGTTCACCATGGATGTTTATTGTGGGATCAGCAACAAGGGGTTCAGGTATGGAAGGTAGTGGTTTAGATATAGATTTGGTTACTACAGTGTTATCTCCACTCCTTCTATGTGCCTTGGCCTTTCTTCTATTTCCCTTCTGCCATTCCTCTCTTTCTTCCACACTCTCACCAAATATACTCCCTAAAACCTCATCTAGGTTTGTAGTCTTGTCTTCACCCCTGACTTCAATCCCTTTTTCTTTTTCAACTAGACTTGACTTTAGCTGTTGTTCAAGCTTTGCTTGTGCTCTTTTGTCAGCCTTTAATTGCTTGTCTTCTTCCTTCTTGGCTATTGAGAATTTGGGATGTCCTTGCATCACACATATGCTCTTTCCCTCTCTAATGATAATAGCTCTATTTCTCCTTACAGCCTCATCCATAGTCTTTTTGAGATAAGCAATACTCCTGCCTAAAATCTTGTTCTCATCAGCTTTTGGAGGAGGAAAGTCCACTTCTTTGAAAGGATTCTTTGTTGAGTCCTTATTGGATCTTTCATTGGGCTTGAGAATTATAGCTTGTAGTTCTTTGGAAGAAGCTTCTCCATCCTTATGACTCCCTTCTGGCATGAGCTCCATGTTGATTGGTTCAATTTTTGTGCTGTATTTCACATATGTTGATTTGTTTAGTGTAGAACCAAACAACAGTTGCAACCTTTCATCAATTCTCCTCCTTTGCTCTTTCACTTGAATTTCAGCTGCTGCTAGCTGAATCAAATCAATTCCATCAGGCTTGCCCTTGATTTGAATGATTGGAGAAGTAGTGATGGCAGGAACTAGCACTTTAGATATGTTGACTTTTGTAGATGGCTCTCCTTCCCCTTCCCTTTTACTCTCCCGGTATTTTGATATGCCTTGTATCTAGGGAATACAGGAGGAACGATTCAAGAATAACTAAGAGGTTTTATAAGAAAAAAAGTAATATTCAAAGTTCTCAAGAATAGAAATTTTGATAAAGGAAATATGACATAATTATAATAATGCCAGGTGGGCATGTGTTGAACCATAAGAAAGTATAGATCGACCCAATGAAGGTCGAGATTGGTGAAAACATGTAGGACCCAAGATAAGAGACGTCCTAAGTATGATCGAGAGTCAGTTGTGACAATGTTAACCTCTAAAAGACCGAGGCAATAACTTATTGAAAAATGGTGATATATTTTTTCACCAAAGCGTAAGGAAGAGCATTTTAACGCAATTAGTGATTGGAAATGAGGTAGAAAATTTAGTTGAAGATCATTTAAAAGACATTGATTGTAAGGAAATTTTACTATCAGGAAAGGCCAAAGAGGTGGCCGACACTTTAAGTGTAAAAGGACAATCATAGGCGCTCGTGCCATAGGAATATAGTGATAATGATTGAAGCCGTGAAGGTTGTATTATGGTTTGGAGGATTGACGTTCCTTCTGATGACTGTGCAATAACCAACCGTAATAGTAGTTTGGTAAAGGTTTAATTCGTATAATCGCCATGAGCGGGCTATCTATCTTAGAAGGTCCTATCTTGAGAATAATCCAGGACCATGTTTCAAAAAGGACTAAACGAACCTTTGAGTTAAGTCTTCTATTGAAGGCATATGATTATGAATGGTATTAACCTGCTATCGTTGCTTTGATTGAAACTCTTCTGCAATTTTATCTGCTTCATGTCATGAAAGTACGTCAGGATCTGGAGTGTTCTTCATGAATTATGAATGGTGATTATGTTAACTCCTTAGAAGAATTTGATACGACAGGTATGGACTCCGTATGGTTAACTATTAAGATCCAAGGAAAACGAATGACTACAGTGGGTCAGCGATGGACCATAGTAATGCTGCAATGATTCTGCGAGTAATGAGTCGATTACAACCGTAAGAGTTGTATTAGAATGGATGTTGAGAGTGAGTACCACTAATCGGGTCGTGGTGGTGTATAAGTTATCATTGATAGGCTAATTAAATCGATTACCTACCTATTGAATACTTATTCCTTCTTATCAATAGAGAGTCGTATTACTATACGAGGAAGGTTGCGATGCAAGCATAGAATTCTAATAACAATGACGTCTAGAATGAAATCCCAGATTCGATTTTCGATATCGAGGGAGTTTAAAGGTGATTTTTTATAAGCTCGAGTAAGAGCATGGGTCCATAGAATGATGGACGGAATAGTAAATATTCAGACACGTGAAATACGATGCTATAATACTTGATGTTGATATATATACGTATATGTTTTGTTCTCCTATGACAAACCTCTATAGTTCAGAGGTAGATTCCAAGCCAGATATTTTGTGGAGGTATATTTTATATATATACAATTCTCTTCAATTCGTTCTTTTCTCTCCTTTTCATTTCATATAAGCTGAGAAGAACAACCCTTCTAAAAGGGGAGGTATTGCCGAATGACTATCTATCTGTGTGATAGAAGCCTAGTAGGATACCATCTATTGTTTA
This sequence comes from Apium graveolens, assembly GCF_009905375.1. Lineage (NCBI taxonomy): Eukaryota > Viridiplantae > Streptophyta > Magnoliopsida > Apiales > Apiaceae > Apium > Apium graveolens. Next base: position 75,402,391 of record NC_133655.1, read on the forward strand.
ATTGCTTGTCAAGTACTAAAGGCTGGCCACCTTCTGTACTAACTATGCAATGTAACAAGTGTTCATGATCATAGTGATCTCTCAACAAATTCCTTTACTTCTATATGAAGGATCAAGCTTTCCAAGATAGAAGCAGCTAGAAAGGAGTGGTATCAGTGCGGTGGTGTTCCGATTCTAACACGTTCGTGATACTAAGGTTGACGCGATTATTAAAAGGTTATAGAATGCTAACGAGCAAAAGTGTAACCAGTATAGTATTATGTACGGAAGATAGTAACAACTACGAACTGGAAAAGAATGGGTATTGAGAAGCAAAAGCTATATTGCTAGAAGCTATGATGAGAGTCGGTGCAATAGACTTGAAAGAATTTGGAATGATCACTTAACGCGGATTAAGTTTTCTCACGATAATCGATCGTATGTCAGTATCGAGGTATCGCCTTATAAGATCCTTGAGGGAAGACAATGTCGATCTCCCTTATGATAGGATGAAGTTGTAGAGCGCAAGATGCTCGGACCAGTAATGGTCCAAAGGACCAAGAATATAATAGATCTAATCAGAGGACGGCTGGGAGTAGCCCAAGATGGACATAAGAAGTATGCTGATTTGACAATGAAAGGACAAAGAGTATGAAGGAGGGAACCTTGTATTGTTAAAAGTATTCCCTTAAAAAGGAATTGATGAGGGTTGGAAAGAAAGGAAAGTTGAAGTCCACGAATTGTTGGACCCTTGGATATATTAAGACGTATTGGGAAGATAGCATATGAGCTAGCCCTACCCCCGAACATGTAGAAAGTCATAACGTGTTTCACGTATCAATGTTAAGGAAGTGTAATTCGGATGCCAGATAAATAGGGGCATATGAGCGCCTAGACATGCAACCAGACGTAACCTATATGGAGCAACCAGGAAGGGTTATAGACTGAAAAAGGGACAAGTGCTTAGAAGAAGGGTTATCAAACTATTCAGAGTTTGATGGAAGAACCACAATGTGGGAAAATTTTCTTGAGAGTTAGAAATTGCAATGCTAAGAAAGTATCCCTATTCATTTTCTATCTGATTCCGGGACGGAATCCTTTTAAGGAGGGGAGACTGTAATAACCCCAAATTTTTGGAATTTTTGAAACCCTTATGAATAGTGATTTTGCCAATTATGCTGAATAAGAAAACTTTTCATACCACACTATGTAGAGGGTTCTTTTATTGATCTTCTGAGATATTATTAGTACTCTATGTGGTATATAAGTGTATGTAAAGATCGTCAGAATCCAAATCCGAACACTTTGATTTTTCCCGAAAATCCACCAGATACCGAAGGAATTGAGTATAGGGTAACATGGTTAAAGGGATTTAAATTCAAGGATTATAAGAGAGGATCATTAAAGGATTATAAAATATTGAGAAAGATTTAGGGAAGTAATAAGATCCCGGATGTGATCCCTCAAACAACCAAAGAGAACAGAGTTAAGCGAACCGTAAAACAAATAAACGAGCAAGGGACAAGCACATACAAGTAGAATGGAAAGGAAGCTTCCAATAAAAGCTAAAACAAGTGGTTAAAAGAGAAGGTGACATCATCAAACCTTAAGGGAAAGACATGTGGCTTGGAGGTGAGGTCATCCAAGTGATGTCATCACTTTATCAAAGCAATCTCCACCAAGTATTTATTTCACAAACACCAAAATCAAAAGCAACCAAAACAAACTCATTTCTCTTCTTCCCCCATCTATTGCTCTCGGCTTTTCCATGAAAAATAAAGGAAAAATTTCAAAAATCAAGTTACACACCTTCATAATTCAAGAGGTTTGTTTCTTTAGCTTCCATAATTCATAACTTAGATGAGCCATAAGTTTAAGCTCAAGATTCCATGTTTAACATAGCTAATCAATTCATCAAAATTCTTGGTGAATAGTGTTTTTCAAGAACTTGAAATTTTGTTCTTGAGTTTTTGTTTAGATTAAGCTTTGGTAAGGACTTTCAAGGGTGATTCCAAGCTCCTTAGTTACTTCTACTCACCAAGGAAGGTATAATCTCATACCCTAGCCCTACTTTTGTATATTTAGAGTTTTTTTGTTTGGAATGGTTCATGAGAAGCTTGATTATTGTGTATTTAGAGATGTGTTGGTTTTGTGATGTGTTTGGAGTTGTAAATCTTGTTGATTAGTTAAAGAACTTATGTAAGCTTTTAGTTCATGATTGGGAAGTAGTGTAAATTGGAAATATTAAGTTGTTGGGGCTGTTGTAGCATTGTATGTATGGAGTTTGATTGTATGGTTGAATTGTGGTTGATTGGTGGTTGATTTGGAGTAGGATAAAAATTGGTAATCGCGTAAACATAGTCGTCGTAATGTTCGATTTACTTTAGACTGTTGTGTTCTTAACATCAGGACCCGAGAACTCACTGTTAGGTTTTGACCACTGCCATGATTAGATAGTTCATGTTACAAGCTTCGTTTTGATATGTGGTTCGTTTGAATCTGATGTACGGTTTAAGAGAAACGACCGTTTTAAGTAACGGCGTTTCGCGAACGAACCATTACCCCTCGCCTTACTTTGAAACCTTGGTTAAGGACTTTAAATGACTAATTGGGATATGAAACAATTATGTCAAGTGGATTAGGAAGTTGGTAAGGTACTCGCGAAAGAATCGCCTTAAAACTCTTAATGATTAATTTATTAAAAATGGTGGAGCCGAGGGTACTCAAATGACTTATGTGATTCGTTAAGCGTAGAAGTTACCATAAGTGAACGTTAGGGTTCAATTGGTTAAAGTCTAGTTTCTTAAGCGACCGTGGTTTAATTCCGGCTTATGTTGTTGTTCATAGGTTACCGGACCCACTCTAAACTTAAGTCTACGCCGGAGCACTCAGGCAAGTTTTCTATCCGTTATATTGTTGTTGTGATGTATATATGTATATGCATTATCTTGTGATAAGTGCATGATTATTATTAGCAAAGTCTTGCAATATATTGGAGCATGTGATATGATATTTATATGCATGCCTGTTTTGTAATCTTGATATCTAATTGTTGATTCAAAAGCTTATAAGTTGCATAATACCTATGCTAGAGATAAGCAGTAGTTGTGTATACCCTTAGTATAGGGGACCCAAAGGTGAACATTTTCTAAACCGGGAGTCGATGTTCCCGAGTATATTATATATATATTTATATATATATAGATATAGTTTTCAAAACTATTAATCGAATAAGGTTTATTCGATAACTTTATTCTACTTATTTAATGAATATTATTTTGAATATTCATTCGAGAATTTATGACTCCGTTATTTTATTTAATGAATATTATTTTTGAATATTCATTCGAGGATTTATGACTCCGTTATTTTATTTAATGAATATTATTTTTGAATATTCATTTGAGGACTTATGACTCCGCTTATTTACTAAATATTATTCTTTATTTTATTAAAGAATAATGTTTCGATAATCAAACTTATTTTCGATTATTCAAATAAAGATCATACTTTCGTATAAGTATATCTTTGGTTATTAATATTCATTACAAGTATGAGTTTTAAAACTTCTACTTCAATTATTTTATAAAGATTATTCTTTATGGGAATATTATTTAAATAATAATATTCATATATTTTCTAATATATCGGGACTGATTTATTTTATTAAATCAGCATTATTCCAAACATTCTTAAAAATGTTTTCGAGTCTTCAAAATGATTTTAAAAGTTAGAGTGGATCCCAAAACTCATTTTTATATTTAAGATCTTCCTTTTAAAGGGGATTTAAATACTCGCTCAAAACCTGAGGGATCCGGCTCTGTGGTGTATTTTATATTCACAACGAGGTTGCTGTTTTGATAAATGAATTGATTACTTACCCAACGTTCGGGAAGTAAGTCCATCTATTGAGTCGGCATAAACAACATGGGCTCAGTGGGCGTCCATGAAAGTGTAAGTGGCTCAGTGGGAGTCCATCAAATGCGTAAGTGGCTGAGTGGCAGTCCAGCATAAGGTCCTATTACGGCCAGAGTGATGATCAGTGGGGAATTCGTCCATCTACTAGTAGAAAAGGTTACTTATTGGTATCTTTGTCTGATCAGCAAGATATCAGGTTTATGCCAAGGTTTTCTCCTTTCCAAATTCATTGGATATTGCAACTCTGTTTATAATTTTCATAACAGAGGTTTTCAAGGAGTGTATGAAATGTATATATATAGGTGTATATATATCGGGACTTAATGAAGTATCTCGTAACTTCATTTCTTTCAAATGATATTTCAAAGACAGAATCTATTCAAGTTTTATCTTATAGTCTCATCAGTGTGATGAACTTTTGAAACTAATTATAACTTGAATGGTGGTAGTTCAAGCAGTATTCGGAAAAGATATAAGTATATTGGAGTATCTTGTAACTTCATCTTTTCAACTTATATCTAGTTAATGATTATCTTATGAATAACAAAGGTTTTCAGAAAAACGTTGAGACAAGGTTAGATATATGAGATCACCTTGCAATGATATTTTTATACAATTATAAACTAGAACTCTGTGTATATTATACATGTCAGAGGATTTTAAGGATTGTGAAAAGTATATAGGTATATATATACTGAATATTTTGCGACTTGGTCGCATTAAGATATCAAACTTGGTTCAATTCTTTTTGACCAAGACTTTCATGAGTACTATGAGAATGCTCATATATTGTTAATTATTATACATATTATTTCGGTGGGCTTGTTGCTCACCCTTGCTTTCTTCTTTCATCACACAACAACAGATAGACAAGATGAACAGGATCAAGCTCCCAATTCGTGAGCGGATAGGAAATGTTCCGCAGTTTCCTGTAGGCGTTGATGCCATTGTAGCTGAGGTAGGATCTACCAATAGTCTAGGCTTTCAACTTTTGATGTACCAGACTTATGTATATTTATGAATTGTAATAATGGCAAGGAATATGTAAATTATTCAGAAACCCTTTTTAAGGTGAAATGGTTTATAATTGTGGAATAAAATGACTTGTGTTATTTTTGGTATTCATCTCTGAGACTATAACTTGTGGTGTGTGTGTGTATATTGTGGGGTCACAGTATGCAGTAGTTGGTTGACTGTTAAGATTAAGTATTGATAAGGGAAATGGAACTCGTGCCAACCCGAATCCCCGACCCCGGATTTGGGGGTGTTACATTTCGCTTCCATTTTCAAGCCATAATCTTGGCCTCAAGCATTCGGTAATGACTCCCAAGGAGCCGAATAGATCTTTGTCGTTTGTGTGAAAGTTTTTTTGTTTTCAAAAAGAAAGCGACTTTGCATGTGACTTTCAAAAGAACTTATGATCTTATAAAATATATTTTACCAAGTTTCCATCCTTGAATGCCATGATTTTTACGTTAAAAAGTTGAAGTTATACTTGCATGTTGTAGAATAAGTAACGGATAAATATGCTATGTGATCTAAATTTGAGTTTTTATACAATGCACGCCATGATTTCTGATCTGAAATGCTAGTATGCTATGTTCCTTGATAAGTCATGATAAAATTTTGTAGCCATCAAGTTGATACCATGTGTTTTTTGTTCGAATATTTGCTTAAAATTTCATATGTAGAATCTGCTCTGTTATGCTCTATGTTTTTGTCCCGTTAAATGACTTATATGGATAGGTTTATGCTCGTATTTCTCCATAAAATGATATTTAATAGGGTTGTGTAGAATGTAGGATAGATTTGTGGGCTTTCATGTTGGTTTTGGTGTTGATATGGGAGTTAAGGTGGATGGAGGTACACTAGGCACTTTGTAGCAGAATTTTTTACCATAAGTATAGGCTGTTTTAGATGAGTTTTGGTAAGGCCTTGCTAGGCCTGAGTTTACTGAAGTTAGGAATTGAGTTGTACTTGACTCCAGTTGCTTTGATTCGTTGAAAAACTTGCAATTAGGTAGGTGCACACACACATTTCCGAGAGTAACTCAGAACAGGGCAGAATTGCGTAAGCTTGAACTTTGGTCGACTTTAACCATGCCATAGGCTAGGCCTTCACGGGGCCTTGGCTTAAATAAGTGTAATACATCCTTGGGAAACTTAAAAAACTATTAGAATTAAAACTTTAGTAAGAAAAGTGAGTTTTATGTGAGTTTTATGTGAGTAAAAACAGAGTAAAGTGTTTTCGAGGGAGGATGGATAGTGTCGACTTTGGGCAAGGCCTAGAGAGGCTCAGGCGAGGCCTTGGCCTGAAACCAATTTTGAGAGATAGGTTTAGGTCTTAAGAATCCATGGGAATTGCTTTTGTGAGTATTGATTTTTGTAAGCCTATAAGAGTGAGGCCTTTGAGTCTCACCAACTTTAGAAGTTAGTTTAGAGTCTTAACAACCTGTAGGAAGTGAATTGGAGTGAAGGACCAAGGTGGAGACACCCCATTTCCACCAAGAAACCCGAGAGCACCTTTCGAGTGGCATTAGGAAGCTTTAGTGGTATTCGTTGTATTTGGGACTTAGAGGTGAAGAGTCCGAGTGTTGCACATCATATTTAGGATTACGTTAAGGTCAATAATAGTTCTTATGTGTTACTTGCTTATGTGTTTAGGTATTTAGGTGATATTATAGTATAAAAACTAGTAGTATATGCCATGCCGTTATGTGATTATGTGACTATGTAGATTACTTGAATTGCATTGTACAATAGAACTGTTAGTACTTGCTGACCGTATTAGCTCATTTTCTTGTATTTAACCCTGTTCTACAACTAGAAATCATGGTTCATACCAAGCAGACCTCCCGTAAGTCAACCGGTAGGCAGGGTGAAGACCATTTCAGGGCGCCGGTAGAATATATATAGGCAATATCCGCTAGCATGTAATTGTGGTATTAGTGAGAAGGGCTGTTACAAACTCTGAACTTGTAAAGATCTCAGGATTGCAATTATTTTGGTCGGGTCTGTAATCATATTATTATTATCTTTTGGACTTATAAGTTTGTAGTATATTTATGGTTCACATTTATTTAGTGTGTGTGTTATTGGTTTGGGGTGTGACACAACAAATATAGAGAGAACCAAAATAATAGTTATCAATCTAGGTTTCTATCTATCACTCTAAAAATTTAAAACTTCTGTCAAAAGGTATTAAATACAATCAAGAGAGTTTTAAATAATATGTGTTACAAGTTTGTAAGGCTTTAATTGGTGTGAAACAAATTTTGCAGCACTTCTCTCCTTAATTTAAATAAATGAAATCACCAAACTCTTCAAGAATTTTTTTTCTAGAGCTTCGATAGAGTTTTTGCTGAGAAATGTTATTTTCCAATCTAATGCAACTTTGATTATATATGTGGAGTAGATTGTTGAGGAGATAGAAGAGACTACACGTGGCTGCCTTTAGTCCTTGCATTTATATTCAACTTGCTCTATTGCAACTAGAGTATAATTTCTTGTATGGCGATCAAGAGGGAGAGTTGTGTGGCAACCAGAGTAGAGTGTCAGTGGCGACTTATTGTGATTTAGTGCGCCGACTTTGCCTTGAGAAAATCTTCCCATGGAGACCTCTCATCAAAATCTCTGTGGCGACTCGAGCAGTAGATTGCATTCTTTGTTGTACTAACCACATAAATAAAACTAAGTGATGTCTTTCTTTGTTGAACAAACATAAGGAAATGCATCTGATTTATTTTATTTCGTACAATAACAGACAGCAACAGGAGGAGAAGTTCGTGTGATTCACATGGCAAAAACAAAGGAGGGAGTCACCATACGCGATGTTCACGCGCGAGAAAGAGAACACCAGCCGCATACTTTTGATTGTTTGTTTCTTCTGTTTTCAACCCCTCAGGCCCCGCCATGTGGGAGCTTTGCTTTCTTTATTTTATCAAACAAAAACACGAACAGCAGGCAGGCAGACAGGGGGAGCATTTCCCCGTGCATGTGACTCGTTCAGAAAAACAAAGGGAGTCGCCAGACGTGTGTGCCACGCGCGAGAGGTGTTCCAGATTTTTGTACAAACTAAACGCTGCCATCATGTTCTTTATACTGGTTTCATTTGTGTTTTGTCTGTGAATCAATTGAACGCGGGCCCCCTGGATGCATTTCCTTTTATTTAAGATCCAACCTCATTTCTTTTGTTCTGCTAATTCAAACACCTGTCATTTCTTGTTTTGAACTATTTTATTTAATCAACTCGCATGCATGTAACGGAATGGCTGACAGGATTATGTAAAATAAATTAATACTCCCTCCGTCCCTAAAAACGTTTCCTATTTGTGTTGAACACGTTTGCTAATGCACAATTTTGATTGTTAATATCTTTAAATTCGTATTAATATTAAATATAAAAATTTCACTCTATTAAAGTACTGATAAATACGAATCCAACGAGATCACTCATGACTAGGTTTGATATTATAGATTAGACGTAAATTAATAATCAATCGTATACCGTGAACAGTACCGAAAGTCAATATAGGAAGAACAAAATGGGACGGAGGGAGTATTTGATAAGTAAAATAAATAAATAAATGAATAAGATTCATTTATTTATTTAATTAAAACAAATATTAAATTTATTTTACCAAAATTAAATATTAATATTAAATCAAATAAATAAATGATTTGAATTTCATTTATTCATTTAATAAAAAATCAATTATTAATTTATTTATTTTAAAATCAATTGGGATATTAAATTAAATAAATAAATGATCAACTTTTCATTTATTCCTTTAATAAAAATTAGTCATTAATTAAAAAATAAATCTTGTAAATCCTCGGGCTGTACTCCTCTGTATCTGTAAACCTTTTAATCTCCGGGTTTTCGTACCTTAAAATATTTCCAGACTCCTCGAGTACAAAACCCACTTAACAGTGTTCCTAAAAATAATATTATGTTTCCTTTCACGGATCACTGACGTCTCGTGCAAGGGTCTGGTTCACAGACGACTAGTTCCGCTCTCAGGCCTTCGTATTATATCCGTATAAACCACTGTTAAGTCTACTACCAAATATAACCAACTACACTAGGAATCTATGAGGTCTTCACACTGATTCTGATAACTGCTTCGAATGACTCCAACATTATTCCTCTGATGCCTGAACATATCAATGAACTTCATACGGATCATTGTTGACGTCTTCTTCACTACATCTAACAAAACCTTTTGTGCATATACCCAATGAACAATATGCACTGATTCCAGTGGAACATAGATTATTTCAATGTCCTTGTCCTATGTCGAGTTATCCAAACCAGTATTGTTGAGTTATACATGCAGCTTCAATCTTGCTCAACAATCTCCCCCTATTTGACTGTTACACCTGATAGTCAAATAATAATGGAGAAGCAGCAGTTTGGAGGATACTCAAATAACCTTATCCAAAAATCTTCAATCAGCTTTCAACTTTCAATCTCGGACTTGGAAATAATACTATCTTAGATCTACCGCATCTTCTATACACATTCAGCTTCAGCCGGAGAACAGATTCTTCTCTCCCTTATGTAAAGTTGCAGATAGATACGTCTTCCAAACACTGTCTTCAATAATCTTCAGATCTTCCTATATAGCACATAGAAAACATTTTGGAATCCAGAACCAAAACTTAATAATCTCTCCCCCTAAGATGAAGAACCCCTTTCTTAGTATAATAAAGTTAAAAATCCTTCTTCTTAGTTATGGAAAGACTATCAGTTCATAATCTCTTTATAATATCTCCCCTTACTTGAGTAATCCTTCAAAATGTATTCAGAGTAAAACCTTAGGATCAACCAGCCAAGTGAAAAGATTATTTGGTAACCATTCCTCAAAGTGCAAGTGTGTGATTTCTGTTTAATGATCTCACATTGCGTTTCACTCCACTCTACACTCAAGTGTTTGTCACTCAGTCTCACAGTGTATCACTCACTCAAAACTCCAAACATCCAAGTGTACCTGTGAGAAAATCCTTTTCATAAAAAAGTTGCGTTCCATCTTCAACGATGAAAACTCTCAGTCAAGAGATTCATAAATGTTCCTTCTGAGAGGGGAAATTAGGATTCTTTTAAGTGGCAGAATTCCTCATATCCCTCAACTTCCATGAAGAAGTATACCTTATAAACTCGTCAGTTGATATCTGAGTCCTCATTTACAAGTTGCTGTTTTGACTAAGTTAAAATCATTTCCAGATTTGAATTCTGGGAAGATAACCAATGATCAATGATATGCCATAGGGATCAAAGATTTCTTCTAAAGTCTGTGAGGACTTATCAAAGTAACCAACCAAGATCATATGTTCACATTCAAGATCAGAGATAAAGAGTAGAACATGATCCAGGACTCAACCTATTGTCATTGATCTTGATATGGTTTGACAATGATTGTTGCGTCAATACCTTCCTTGTGTGTGTGAATCTCACATGTGCATTGGAAACATTTTAACCAAGGAGTAGTGACTCTTATACAGGTGCCCTGGCTGACAGACGAATTTTCAATAGATAACATTCTGTTAGGGGAATGCACCTAGTAACTGTTTATATGCCTTTTTCAGCTCTATATTCTTTTGAGAAAATACAGATAGGCTTACAGATGTCTCAGGTTATAAATACTTCACTTCTTTGTGAGGGATAGAGTTGTAGGGTTGACCTTTCCTTCCTTATGTGATTCTTCTTGGCACTATCTTCCTCATTCTCAACACAACTCCAAAACCAAATGGTAATTTTGTCTGATCACTGAGTTGATATCTCAAGACAATTATGTGAATCAGAGCAAAATCTGGGAATATATCAGAGTAAGTTAATGAAATACTATTTGAGAAGTGTTTGTAGCTAATGACTTGGGTTAGAACCTATGAGGTTTGATAGGCTCTTAGTCAGTCCTTAAAACCACTGAGGGTGTTGAAGATCATAAACATTCGAAGTACAATAGGATCAATAACAGAGTGATTTCAGAATCAGAGATTTATTACTTTTGCTTACCACAATATGGATTCATGAAGGATGTCTCAAATGATCATGCTTTCTGATTCTTTTGACAATACTACTCAATCAAATCTCATTAGCTCAAAACAGTTCAAGTTAGTCCAATACTGTTAAACAATATAGAGAAAAGGAAGTGAATATTGTTCCAAACTTACGAAACTTGTATAAGGTAATCAGAGTATAAGAAATAAATCAATATTTAATATCTAGAACATAGTATAAGCATAGCAAGATCATCAAAGTTACATATAGAATCAACATATAAGTCATACAAACCTGATAGGGATAAATAAATTATGATTGTATAATTAAATACTGCATTAATTGTACAAACTGTGGGCTGCTAGGCCCAATAAAAAGATATATGATACTCAGACCAGAAAGGTTAAGCCTGATGGACCAGATCTGGCCTGATGGAATAAAAAAGGCCCAAAAGCCCTGATTATTAATTAAATTTGTAATTAATTAATAAGGGATAAATCAGATGTTGAAAAGAGTCCCGATAAGGATATAAATCCTTGGAGATTAGCCTCAAGGGGACCTAAAAGGATAAGGAATCAGTTTCCTACTACCTAGGACTCCAAAATCCATTCTAATTATGAGACTTGCCCACCAAGTCTCCTATACCAAGTCCAATTCAAGGACTCCCAACACCTATATAAGGGGTCTCACCCCCACCAATCAGAACTACGTTTTTTTGGCTTGATTCTCTAATTCACAGAGATACGTAGGCATCTCGTAAAGGCAGATTGAGTCACGAAGTACGAGAGCAGCCATTAAAGGCCCTGAGCTCCCGAATCTTAGTATTAAATACAGCAAGTAATAACCTTGGTTTTTTATCCATAACATTTGGCGCCGTCTGTGGGAAACAACAACAACCATGGCGAGAACACGGAGAACAATTGGAGCTCTAGAGGAAGGAACACCATTAGAGACAACCCAGGTGATTTCATCAACCGTGGAGGTTCCTCCCCATTCAACTTATGCATCTACTCAGGGGGAAGCCCAGACAGGGGCAACTCATCCTCAGCCACAAGGGACAACTCCCCCGACTATTCAAGGTACGAATCCTCAAGTTCAACAAATATATATACCTGTGAATTCTCGACCCGTTGGGTATGAATATTCAACTATTGTTACTACTAACCCCCCTTATGGGATGCCCCTTCACCCTGAGGTTGGAGGAAGCGGATATGCTGGGCGAAGCGAAGCACGAGGGCGGTCGCCCCCTATATACGAGGCTTGGATCCTATCCCTGAGGATCGGGAATTTTCTGGTCCATACACTGAGAGAGACTCCGAATCTTCGGATGATGAAGTGGCCCCGAGAAGGAGGCGTCCTGGAAAAGAGCCAATGGCCGATGGAAGGCAACGCCCCCAAAGCACCCCAGGGGCGAATCCCCAAGAAGTGCAGGAAAAGATCAGGGCTCATGAGGCTGAAATCCAAAGGCTGAGGCGTGATTTGGAGGCTCACCAAGCCACCAGACCCCACATACCTCCTAGGGGGAGAAATCCTCCTCCTATCATAGACCTGGATGGTCCGGTAAGAAGAAGGACTGCTGTCCCAAGAACTGATCCAAGCAATCTCCTTCCCCTTGGAGATCCTGATGATCCAACTCCACCCTTCACAGAAGAGATAATGAATGCCCATATCTCAAGGAAATTCAAGATGCCCACTATCAAAGCCTATGATGGCACGGGAGACCCCGCTAATCATGTTAGGACATTCTCTAATGCACTGCTGCTGCAACCCGTGAATGATGCTATAAAATATCGGGCCTTCCCTCAAACCCTGTCGGGTATGGCTCAAAGATGGTACAGTCGCCTACCCCCAAATTCTATTGGATCATTCAGAGAATTAAGTCAGGCTTTTATTAAGCAATTCATCAGTGGAAGAGTCCATGAGAAAAGTTCAGCATCTCTTATGAGTCTTGTGCAGGGAGTTAAGGAATCCTTAAGAGATTACCTGAATCGTTTTACAAAGGAGGCTTTAAAAGTCCCATACCTTGATGATAAGGTAGCCATGATAGCACTGCAACAAGGAACTAGGGATGAGTTTTTCAAGATGTCTTTGGCCAAACGACCCCATGAGAGCATGTTGCAGCTCCAAGAGAGGGCAGGGAAGTATATCAAGGTTGAAGAAAGTATGAGGAAGACCGTAGTAAGTAATGAGCCCACTGGAGGCAAGAAACGAAAAGCTGATTTGGAGTATATTGCTAAGGACAAATATCCTAGAACCGAACAAAACCCTGATTCAACCCCCAAGAAGGGAGGACCTGGGCAAAAGTTCACTGAATACGCTAAGCTGAATGCTCCCAGAAGTCAGATTTTGATGGAGATTGAGAAAGACAGAGATATTCGCTGACCTAAGCCCTTGAAGGCTGATCCCGCCAAGCTAGATAAGGGCAAGTATTGCAGGTTTCACAAAGATGTTGGCCATGACACCGATGAATGTAGGCAATTGAAAGATGAAATTGAGTTTTTGATTCGAAAAGGAAGATTGAACAAGTATACTGGAGATGGAGGGGACAGAAATAATAATGGAAGGAAGAACTTTGAAGATCGTAGGAGGGACCAAGACGATCAGGGGCGAAACCCCCAGCCTAGAGGACCAGTTATAAACACCATTTATGGAGGGCCGAGACCTCGAGGGCCTGTGATAAACACGATCTTTGGAGGTCCAACTGCTGCTGGATTGTCCAAAAAATTCCAGAAAGGCATATACTAGAGAGGTTATGCATATTGTTGGAGAAACCCCGAAGAGGGCCAAGACAGAAGTAACATTGGCTTTTGATGATTCTGACCTAGAGGGTGTGAAGTTTCCCCATGACGACCCGCTAGTCATAACACCAATAATAGGAAATAGCCCGGTTAAGAGGGTCCTTGTGGATAATGGTGCTTCTGTGGATATCTTGCTCCACGACACCTTTCTAAGGATGGGGTATAACGACTCCCAGTTAACACCAACCGACATGCCGATATATGGATTTGCTGGAGTAGAATGTCCTGTGGAAGGGATAATCAAATTGCCAACGACCATAGGTACGGAGCCAAGGCAAGCAACGCAGATGCTGGATTTCGTGGTGGTAAAGTCTAGTTCGACTTATAATGCTATCATGGGGAGAACAGGGATACATGCCTTCAAGGCAGTCCCCTCTTCCTACCATTCAGTCATGAAGTTTCCCACCCGAAACGGGATTGGAGAAGAAAGAGGAGATCAAAAAATGGCTAGAAGCTGTTATGTGGCCTCTTTGAGGGCAGATGGAGTCGGGGGGCAGGTTCTTCCTATTGAAGATATGGATGTTCGAGAAAATGATGAGAATAGAGGAAGGCCAGCAGAAGAATTGGTCTCGGTTCCTTTAGACCCCGAGAATCCTGAGAGGACGACTTTCATTGGAGCCACATTAGAGGAGCCCCTTAGAGGGAAGTTAGTGAAATTTTTGCAAGAAAATAGTGATGTGTTTGCATGGTCAGCAGCTGATTTGCCAGGCATAGACCCGGAGTTAATTACTCACAAGCTAAATGTAGATCCAAGCCGGAAGACAGTGAAACAAAAGAAAAGAAATTTTGCCCCGGAAAGACAAGAGGCTATAAAGCAGGAAGTGGAAAAGCTCTTAGAGGCTGGTTTCATTGAGGAGATTCAATTTCCGGAGTGGTTAGCAAACCCTGTAATGGTGAAGAAGGCTAATGGAAAGTGGAGGATGTGTATAGACTTCACCGATCTGAATGATGCATGCCCCAAAGACTGTTTTCCGCTGCCTAGAATTGATACTTTGATTGATGCCACCGCTGGACATGAGATGCTGAGTTTCATGGATGGGTTTAGCGGATACAACCAGATCAAAATGCATAAGGATGATATTCCAAAGGTATCATTTATCACTGACTTTGGTGTCTATTGTTATCTTGTTATGGCGTTTGGTCTCAAGAATGCAGGAGCCACCTATCAAAGGTTGGTGAATAGAATTTTTAAGGATCTTATTGGTAAGACTATGGAAGTCTATGTTGATGACATGTTAGTCAAGAGTCTAGTAAAGACTGATCATATAGCCCATTTAAGGGAAGCTTTTGAGGTCCTGAGGTACCACAAGATGATGTTGAATCCGACGAAGTGTGCTTTCGGAGTAGGATCTGGAAAATTCTTGGGATTGATGGTCTCGAAGAGGGGAATTGAGGCAAATCCCGATAAAATAAAGGCAATCCTGGACATGGAACCCCCCAAAACTATCAAGGATGTTCAGAAGCTCACAGGAAGGGTTGCTGCGTTAGGACGATTCATCTCCAAGTCAGGAGACAAGTGCTTATCATTTTTCAAGTCACTGAAGAACATCAAAGACTTTTTATGGAGTGAGGAGAATCAGAAGGGCATTTGAAGAGTTAAAGAAGTATATGGGCCAGGCCCCGTTGTTGGCCAAGCCAGTTCTGAATGAAGTTTTATTCTTGTACTTGGCTGTTTCAGAGAGCGCCTTGAGCGCCGTGTTCGTTAAGGAGGAACTGAAAGTCCAGAAACCCGTATACTATGTCAGCAAAATTTTGCATGGTGCTGAGTTGAATTATTCAGCCATTGAGAAATTCGCTTTAGCCTTGGTAATGGCTTCAAGAAAGCTGCGTTCTTATTTTCAAGCTCACCAAATTGAAGTGCTAACAAATCAGCCACTGAGAAATATCATTCACAGTCCCAAGGCAAGTGGGAGACTGATTAAGTGGGCAATAGAGTTGGGAGAGTTCGATCTCAAGTATAAGCCACGTACGGCATTAAAAGCCCAGGCACTAGCTGACTTCGTGGTGGAATGTACCATACCCAACCAAGAAGTCGGGGGGCAGGAAGATACCATACCTCAAGACAAGGGAGTCGACAATGGGGACAAGGAGAAAGAATATTGGGTTCTCTATTTTGATGGAGCATCAAAAACAAATTCCAGTGGAGCAGGGTTGGTTTTGCAAAGCCATGATGGATTCTTAATTGAGTATGCCATGAAGCTAGACTTCCCAACCACAAACAATGAGGCAGAGTATGAAGCCCTGATTGCTGGCCTTGGTCTAGCTGGGACACTTAGAGTCAAAAACTTAAAGGTCCGTGGAGACTCGAAGTTGATCATTTCCCAGGTAAAGGGAGAATTTGAGGCAAGGGATGATACGATGGCTAAGTATGTTCGCCTAGTAAGGGATGTGATGACCCAATTTAATGAATGCCATGTTGAACACATTCCAAGGGAAGAAAATGCTAAAGCAGATGCGCTATCAAAGTTTGCTTCATCTGAGATTGAAGAAAGTTCAGGAAGTGTGTACTTCCGTGTTTTGAAGACACGAAGCATAGATGTTAAGCTTGTGGCTCCCGTAGGCTTGGGGACGTCATGGATTGATCCCATCAAGGCTCACATTCAGACCGGTTGGTTGCCAAGTGATGCAATTGAGGCACGAAAGTTAACTGTTCGAGCACTAAGGTACTCTTTGATAGATGGGATTCTATATAAAAGATCTTTCGTGGTTCCTTACTTGAGGTGTCTCAGGCCCGATGAGGCACGCTTAGCTCTTGAGGAAGTGCATGGAGGTATTTGTGGGCAACACTTGGGGGGCAGTGCCTTGGCTCATAAGATAACCCGTTTAGGCTTCTATTGGCCAGAAATGATGGCTGATGCCAAAGAATATGTAAAGAAGTGTGATCGCTGTCAGAAGCATGCACCAGTCACCAGACAACCCCCCGAGATGCTGACCTCTATCAACTCACCTATTCCCTTTGCTATGTGGGGGATGGATATTCTAGGGCCTTTTCCTATGGCCACAGCACAAAGGAAGTTTCTGATTGTAGCCATTGATTATTTCACCAAGTGGATCGAAGCCAAACCTTTGGCCAAAATCACAACTAAGCAGGTTGCACAATTCCTGTGGGAAAACATTATGTGCCGATATGGAATTCCCCGTATCCTCGTCACTGACAATGGAACACAATTCAACAACGAGGAATTCAAGAAGTATTGCGAAGAAAATGAAATTGAGTTACGGTTCACCTCTGTGGCTCACCCGCAAGCCAATGGGCAAGCGGAGGTAGCAAATCGGATAATCCTGGATGGACTAAAGAAGAGGATCGAAAAGTCAAGAAATAATTGGGTGGATGAGATACTTCCCATATTATGGGCCTATAGGACTACCTGTAGAGTCACGATAAATGCAACTCCTTTCATGTTGGCATATGGGGCAGAAGCAGTAGTTCCCGTGGAGATATCACATTCCTCTCCAAGGATTCAGGCTTTTGATGAAAAAGAAAATGAAGAAGGGCAGAAGTTAGCCCTGGATTTAATCGATGAAGTGCGAGATAAAGCACATGCAAAGATAGTAGAATATCAGAAAAAAGCTTCATTCTACTACAACTTAAGGGTTAAAGAGAGGATTTTTAAACAAGGTGATCTAGTTTTGAGAAAAATAGAGGCTTCTGGTGTTGGACAGAAAGGAAAGCTCGCCCCAAATTGGGAGGGCCGTACAGAGTCAAGAGCGTTCAGGGTAGAGGAACCTACAAGCTGGAAACTATGGATGGTTTTGAAGTCCCGAGGACCTGGCATGCACAAAACCTGAAGGTTTACTACGTGTAAGATAGGCTAAGTATGATTCTCACTTGATTCTCACTTGTCATTGTGACAAAATAGGTTTAAAAGCACCTGGAAGCTTTGCTTGCGTAGAATTTTATATTCCAGTAGAATTTACAATGTCTAGTTATTATTGATTAGGGTCGAACCCATGCTGTGTAAGGTTTTGAAAAACCAGACTTCATATTAAAGAGCTTGAAATTATTTCAATCCAAGGATGTTTAAGGTTCAAATGCATATTAAGATTGTAAAGTTAAAACAGAAAAAGGCAAGAAAAGCAACGTATAAAACATAACCCCGAAGGGTAACAAGTTCTGATATAAATAAAGTTCAAAAAGAAGATATACAAAAAGCTAGGCCTTGGAAGGCTGAGATTCCTCAGAACCACTATCCGAAGTCTCTTCGGAAGTTTCAGTCGTTTCTTCGGACGTCTCGGTCGTCCCCTCCGAAGTCCCTGTAGAAGTTCCCTCAGCAGGAGATGATGGTTGTTGAGGCGCTGCTTTGGGAGATTCTTCCACCCTGGCCTTCTTAGCGACAGGCTCAAATTCCTCCTCGGAGGAATCTTCCTCCTCTCCATCCTTGATCATGCCAGCAAGCTTTTCAGTAACACCTCCAAGCTCTGGAACCCGCACTGGGCAAGGAAAGGGCGACTGCTCAAGGACCTCGGGAAACTCATCCTGGATGGCCTCCACAGCAGCGTCCCAGCCTTCCTTATAGCTAACAGGATGAAGAAGGGCGTCATGCTCCACCATCAAGTCTTTGAATTCTTGAGTGTCCATCCAGCCATCAAAGGCTTTTTCCTTCTGCGCCTTCAAGATGACATTTTCAGCCCGGGCCGTCTCCAGGTCAGAAGTGGAAGAGGCCAATTGAGCTTCAAGGGCCTCAATTTTTTGATTGGCCTCCTCCAACTTCTTGTTGGCATCTTCCAGGCCAACCTTCCAAGCCTTGGCTTGGTGAATTGCCCCTTGAAAATGGGCGTTAGCCTGCAAGAGAAAACAGCAAAGGTTTAGAAAAGAAAGAAAAGAGAATTGTAAAAAGCATAAGTAAGTACGTACCGTCGCCAGAGCTTGGGCTCCAAACAGCTCATTCCCCTCCAAGTCCTGTTGAAGGACAAAATCTTGATAATCCACCGGGGAAATGGAATGCTTAGACCATTCCTTGGACAGGGCCGTGCTGCCCACAATTGAGTCCTTGCCCCGGATCCCCCAAGCAGGTTGAAAATAGGCACCTGGCCTCTGCTTGGTGCGCAGAACTTGGCTGGGGCCTTCCTCATCTGGCTCCGTTGCCTGAAAAAGGAACTCCGGGAAGCGGTCACCCAGTCGAGGGTCCTTAAAGATCTTCCCGACCCTCTTCATCCTGGTTGTCTCCAGGTCCTTCGGCTTGGTAGCCTCCTCAATCTTCTCAGCCACTGCAACAAACAAAGTCAGTTGAAAATCAATGAAATAAAAGTGCAGGAAATAAAGGAGATAGGAAAGGGAACTTACTTTTCTTATTAACGGGCGAAAGGCCGCGTTCTACCAGGACGGTCTCCCGGATAAGGTCCCAACAATGGGAAGTGCCGTTGTCTTGCGTAAGGAGGTTGAAACCTCTAGCCTCCTCCTCAGACAAAGTTATGTCATTCGGGCTCCCGTCTACGGCCAGCCCAAAGGATGATCGAAACAGGGAGCCCCAATCTCCACCTTCCCAAATAACAAACAAAAAATCTTTCTTCCACCCCAAGTTGTTGTCAGGGATGGACTTCCCATTTACGATATGGGGGATAGTGGGGCGCTGGTTGATAGAAACCCAACCCGGACTTTTATCAGGGCTGTTTTTGAATTGAAAAATCTTCCTGAAGACAGCAACAGATGTGGGGACGTTGTGCTTGGCGCATTGCGATAGATAGCACAGAATCAACCTCCAGGAATTAGGGGGAAGTTGGCAAGGGCTGATGCCCACATCAGCCAGTAGCAAAGGAATGAATGGATGAAAAGGGAGTCTAATACCTGCCCTCAGAGTATCCCTATAGACGCATAGCGCGTCCTTCTTTCACTGACAGGCCCTGTCGGCCGGACCCGCAAGAACCAGCTTAAAAGGCTCCTTGATTTTGAAGCAGCTGCTCAACTTTTCCAGCTCCTTGGGATCCCGTAAAGCACTGATATGATCATGCGCGTCCAGATGCGCATCAGACGGATACTCGTCCCCTCGAGTGTTGATCATGTCGATTAAGGAAGTATACCTCGATCGAATAGGAAAATCATTGGACTTTCTAGCCACGTTCATCTTGGCCAAACGAGTCATTCTTTTGTCAGCCATCTGAAAAAAGTATGAGGCACGTAAATAGGCTATCTTAAAATGGCACACAATGGAAA
Source organism: Apium graveolens (assembly GCF_009905375.1). Classification (NCBI taxonomy): domain Eukaryota; kingdom Viridiplantae; phylum Streptophyta; class Magnoliopsida; order Apiales; family Apiaceae; genus Apium; species Apium graveolens. The sequence goes on from NC_133655.1 coordinate 75,422,236, forward strand.
AATAGAAACGAAAAGCAAAGGGAGGAATCTTACCTAAAGAAGCACTCCTGAAAAAGGCTTTGAGCTTCGACTTGCTGTTATTGCTCTGAGAATCTTAGCAGGAGGATAAAGAAGAAAACTAAGAAATGAGAAAGTGAGGAGTAATAGCCTTTCCTCATTCCTTTATATAGGAGGAAAAAGAAGTTGAAGAGACGAAAAGCCCATTTAGAACAAAGGCCCATAAGAAGAGGCCCAGAAAAAAGAACATTCCAGAATATACCTAGGAATTCTAGGGCATTCTAAACAGGGTGTGTTAAGCCCAGCAATATTTGATAAAGCCCAATGAGAAGGCCCAGTAATATTTGACAAAGCCCAATAAAGAGGCCCAATAAGATTTGAAAAGGCCCAATAAAAGAGGCCCAATGAGATTTGAAAAGCCCAATAGTAGAAGCTCAGTAAAATTTTATAGGGCCCAACAAAAAGGCCAGGCCCAAATCCAATTAGGATTTGGAAAATACAATACCCTAAATTAAAGCTAAATAAAGAAGGCTAGTGAAAGACCAGGAACCAGGTCGAAATCCAGGTCGTGAATCCTGCCCGAAATCTCTCGAGCAGACACCCAAAAATAACGGGTAAAAAAGACCAGAATCCAGGTCGAAATCCAGGTCGTGAATCCTGCCCGAAATCTTTCGAGCAGACACCCGAAAATAACGGGTAAAAAAGACCAGAATCCAGGTCGAATTCCAGGTCGTGAATCCTGCCCGAAATCTTTCGAGCAGACACCCGAAAATAGCTGGAATAACGGGACTGAATTGAGGTCGAAGCTTCGACCAGGAATGAGGTCGAATAAACCAAGCATCTTTCAAAAAATGGGGATTAAAAACCCAGGTCGAAGTTCGACTAGGATCCTGGTCAAATTCTAGGTCGTGGATCCTAGTCGAAATCCTTCGACCAGGAAACAAGAAAATCAAGGAATTTTCGAACAGGATTCAGGTCGAAATATCGACTAGAATCCTAGTCGAAATCCTAGTCGATAGGCATGACAAGAAGCTAAAAAAAAAAAAAAGGGATGGAATTTTCGACCTAGATCCAGGTCGAATTTTCGACTAGGATCCTGGTCGAATTCCAGGTCCTAGATCCAGGTCGAAATTTCGACTAGGATCCTGGTCGAATTCCAGGTCGTGGATCCTAGTCGAATTCCTTCGACCAGGATGACAAGGCTGGCCCCTATTTTCGACTAGGATCCAGGTCGAAATTTTGACTAGGATCCTGGTCGAAAAAAGGGCTGGAAATTTGAAGAATCCAGAAAATAAGGGAAAATTCCAGAAAATAAGGAAAAATCCCAGAAAATTAGGGAAAATTCCAGAAAATAAGGAAAAATCCCAGAAAATCCCAGAAAATTAGGGAAAATCCCAGAAAATTAGGGAAAAATCCCAGAAAATTAGGGAAAATCCCAGAAAATTAGGGAAAAATTCCAGAAAATTAGGGAAAAATCCCAGAAAATTAGGGAAAATCCAGAAAATAAGGGAAAAATCCCGGAAATAAGGGAAAAATTCCTGGAAATTAAGATAATTCCTGAATAAAAGGAAAAATTCATTGTAAATATGTAGGTCGCTCCACACTTTACGGAAAAACGAAACCCTGTAAGGGAACAAATAGACTTAACTTCTGCGAAACCTAATCAATGTTTCCCAAAAGTTGGGGGGCAAATGATAGGGATAAATAAATTATGATTGTATAATTAAATACTCCATTAATTGTACAAACTGTGGGCTGCTAGGCCCAATAAAAAGATATATGATACTCAGACCAGAAAGGTTAAGCCTGATGGACCAGATCAGGCCTGATGGAATAAAAAAGGCCCAAAAGCCCTGATTATTAATTAATTTCATAATTAATTAATAAGGGACAAATCAGATGTTGAAAAGAGTCCCGATAAGGATATAAATCCTTGGAGATTAGCCTCAAGGGGACCTAAAAGGATAAGGAATCAGTTTCCTACTACCTAGGACTCCAAAGTCCATTCTAATTATGAGACTTGCCCACCAAGTCTCCTATACCAAGTCCAATTCAAGGACTCCCAACATCTATATAAGGGGCCTCACCCCACAGATCAGAACTACATTTTTTTGGCTTGATTCTCTAATTCACAGAGATACGTAGGCATCTCGTAAAGGCAGATTGAGTCACGAAACACGAGAGCAGCCATTAAAGGCCTTGAGCTCCCGAATCTTAATATTAAATACAGCAAGTAATAACCTTAGTTTTTTATCCACAACAGGTTGAATAAAAGTTTTGTGTAGTTTGAATAAAAGTTGTGTGGTGAGAATGTAGATAGAATAAAGTTTTGTAACAAAGAGAGTTCTTGACACAGATTTTATTTATTTGGGTTTGTAATAAAGTGTAGTATGTGGTTCTTGTTTTCAACTCAACCCTTAAAAGATCCTGAGTAATAATAGTTTGGTGTAATTATAATTTTTATATTCCGCTTGTGCAGGTTTAATTTGTAGTTGTTATTAATAATGCCCCAAATCTATACCCCGAATTTGGAGGGTGTTATAGTTGGCATCAGAGCTTAGGATTGACCCTTGAAAACAAGAACGTTAGGATTAAGATAAGATAGGAAATTAGATAGGATAGAAGTAGGAGTGTTAGGATTGTCTGTTTATGTGATTAGAAGTTATGATTTTAGGAATGTGATTTGATTTGTCTTTGTATTATTATTGTTATTTGTATTAGATGGCTTCTTCATCGGAGCGGACTAAGTCAGACCCAGTAATAGCACCAGTACTAGCCCCAACATCAGTGCAGATTTTTCCTCCATTGCCACCACCTCCACCATTGCCACCTGGACCAGTACCAGAGATACCACCTCCACTAGAGGTACCAGACTTTGTTGATTATTTCCCTTATTTTGAGCCGTAGATGCCTGACTTTCCACCTTTGGAGTTTCCGATATTTGATGTTCCTGATATGGTTGATCTTCCACAGTGGGAGGACTTAGAGCCGCAGATTCCAGTACCGCAGCCTGAGATTCCAGATATTCCATAGATGGAGCCAGAGGCAGAGCCACCGGTGTATGCACCTGTAGAGCAGCCTATCCTATTTCCTGCCCCTTTAGCTATTTATGCCCCTGTTCCCGGGGTATATCAGTTTCCACAGCCGGAGTTCATGGATGAGATAGTAGTAGATGGGCAGTTACCTTCTCGAGGTTCTTGCACGGATCTTCGTGAGCATCATACAGTTACTTATCAGCATTTTCAGGCGGAGAGAGAGGAGAGGATTCGATGGCAGAACCAGTGCAGAGAGATCCTTGGATTGTTTGAGACGCAGGCGGATGGTCCCGTCCGAGCATTACGACCAAATTACATATTGAGGGAGAGGTTACATCAGATTCACCGAGTTAGTTCTCAGCAGCTTACTGATCTGAGACAGCAGGATATTAGTGCAGAGACAGCATATCGTAGAGCGTTGGGACTTACCGAGGCAGTGCTAGAGGCATTGCAGGAGGAGTTGAGTCACGTGCCACCAGGATTCTGAGACTAGCAGATAGAGGAGTGTTGTATCATGTATATTTTTGTAGATAGATGCAGCATAGTATTGTATGACTAGTTTGTATGAGTGTAGCTACTAATTTTGACTGATAGTAGTAGCAGTACGACTGACATGTCATAGGCTTTTGTATCAAGCACTAACACCTGCAGCTGGTGTCCTACCCATATATATATATGAGATGGACTTTTTCATGTTTTCTTTATTTTATTTCTAGTCATTTAAGCATTTACATTTATTTCATTATTTTATCATGGCATATTTACAAATGTTGTTTTATTTACGATCATGTTGTACCCTTTATGCTTTCAAATTTTTTTAAAGTATTTTAAAAAGGGATTTATTTACACATCATAGTGTTTTATTTATTTGGATATTTAATAAATTGTTTTCTTTCCCCATATCAACTGTTTTAACACTGTTTTAATATTATAAAGACTATTTTCATTCCATAACACCTATTTAATATACTGTTATTAAGAGAACCCATTGTTTTATTACCAGAAAGATGGCCACCTAAAAGAAAAGCACGACCCGACTCATCAAATGGAAATACCGAGGGCCAAGACAATAATAACCAGATGGATCAGATGTTTCATCTCATGCAACAGCAGATGCTGATAATGCAACAACAAATGCAGCAGCAACAACAGCAGTTCCAACAACAGATGTTACAGCAAGCCGCTCATCCAGGACATCAAGTACCACCAACAGCACCTATAGTCACTTTCAAGCAATTTCAGTCGGTAAAGCCTCTAGAATTTACTGGTTCCACAGATCCTACAAAGGCGAGAGCTTGGCTGAAAGAGATAAAAATGGCTTTTTCGTTGGTGAAAGTTGAGGAAGAACAGAAGACGGATTTTGCTAGCTACTTTCTAAAAGGCGAAGCCAATTACTGGTGGGAATTGAAGAAAGCTTTGGAAGGAGAAGGTGTGGTGATCTGGGATAGATTTACTGATCTTTTCTTGGAAAAATATTTTCCACGCTTTATGAAGAACCAGATGGAGATCAAGTTTCTGGAGCTGAAACAAGACAACTTATCAGTCGCGGATTATGAGACCAAGTTCACTGAATTGGCGAGATTTGTTCCTGAGGAAGTGGATACTGATGAGAAGCGGGCCAAGAGATTCTAGCAGGGACTGAAACCATGGATTCATAGCAGAGTAGCTGTGTTTGAACTGACGACTTATACGGCTGTTGTTCAGAAGGCCATGATTATTGAAGGTGAAAGTGAAGCAGCTCAGAAAGGGAAAGGACCAGGAAATTCTCAGAACCGTTTCAACAAAAGGCCAGGATTTCAAGCCCGGGGAAAAGCAAACTTCAAGAGACCAGAACAAAACAACCAGAGGATGGGTAATCGACTTCCTGCCCCAACTCAGCAAAGACTTATCCGACCGCCTATACCTGATTGTAGAATATGTGGTAAAAAGCATACGGGAATTTGCATCAAGCCAAATGTCACGTGTTTCAAGTGCAAGCAAAGGGGACACTACTCTGGAGAATGTCCGATGGGAAGAGCAGAGGTCACTTGTTTCTAGTGTGGAAGAAAAGGACATATTGCCAAAGACTGCAGAGGAGTTGCAATGGCCGCTAGTATTCCAAGGGTTTTAGCATTATCTCCACCTCCACTACCACCACAAAATCAGCCCAGGGCAAGGACTTTCAACATGTCAATGAAGGAAGCAGTACAGAGTCCGAATGTGGTTGCAGGTACACTCCCTGTGAATTCCGTAAATGCTCTAGTATTGATTGATTCAGGAGCTACTAGATCTTTTATTTCTGAAGATTTTATCTCTAAGATAGACTGTGAGGTTCAGTGGTTAGATGAAGTGTTAGAAATAAAATTAGCAAATGATGATCAGGTTACTGTAGATCGAGTATGCCCAAGTTGTGATATTGAGATAGGGAGATGTCATTTTTCAGTTGATTTGATACCTTTCAGGTTAGGAGAGTTTGATGTTATTTTAGGAATGGATTGGTTAGCTAGTAATAATGCTCAGATCGATTGTGCAAATAAGAAAGTGCAATTGCAAACTGAAGAAAATAAAACGGTAACATTTAAAGGTGAAAAGCAAAAGCAGAAATTCCTAACAATGATCCAGACGAGATGATTGCTACGCCAAGGATGTCAAGCTTACTTAGCCTATGTATTGGATACCGACAAGGATAGTCCGAAGATTGAAGATATCCCTGTAGTTTGTGAGTTTCCTGATGTCTTTCCAGATGAACTTCCAGGACTTCCACCGGATCGAGAAATCGAGTTCACTATCGACTTGACGCCAGGGACTGAACTAGTTTTGAAACCTCCATATCGAATGGCACCTGTTGAAATGAAGGAATTGGCAAAGTAGTTACGAGAACTTCTCGACAAAGGAATCATAAGACCAAGTGTATCCTCATGGGGTGCACCAGTATTGTTTGTGAAAAAGAAGGACGGTAGTATGCGACTGTGTATTGATTATCGTGAGCTGAACAAGTTAAATATCAAGAATAAATATCCTTTACCTCGCATTGATGACTTATTTGATCAACTAAAAGGAGTAGCATGGTTTTCAAAAATCGACTTACGATCAGGTTATCATCTGTTAAAGATTAAGGCAGAAGATATTCCAAAGACGGCGTTCAGAACGAGATACGGACATTATGAATTTCTTGTGATGGCTTTTGGATTGACAAATGCACCTGCAGCGTTTATGGATTTGATGAATCGAGTATTCAAGAAGTATCTAGATAAGTTTATCATTGTATTTATTGATGACATCTTGATTTATTCAAAGACGGAAGAAGAACATACAGCGCACTTAAGAACGACACTGGAGATATTATGAAAGGAGCAGCTTTATGCGGAATTTTCAAAATGTGAATTTTGGTTGAAAGAAGTGCAGTTTTTAGGTCACATCATTAGTGTTGAAGGAATTCAAGTGGATCCCGCAAAGATTGAAGCTATTTTAAATTGGGAAAGACCAAAGATGCCAACTGAAGTCAGAAGTTTCTTGGGATTAGCCGGTTATTATAGAAGATTCGTTAAAGATTTTGCAAAGATAGCCACACCATTGACAAAGTTGACGCGAAAGAATGAAAAGTTTGAATGGAACGAGAAATGTGAAGCAAGTTTCTAAGAATTAAAGAATCGACTAGTAACTGCACCTGTGCTTGTGTTACCTGATGATCAAGGAGACTTTGTCATATACAGCGATGCTTCGTATCGAGGACTTGGATGCGTTCTAATACAACATGGAAATGTGATCGCATATGCTTCTAGACAGCTAAAGCCGCATGAACAAAAATATCCGACGCACGATCTTGAACTAGTAGCAATTGTGTTCGCACTGAAACTTTGGAGACACTATCTATACGGTGAAAGATGTGAGATTTACACAGACCATAAAAGCTTGAAGTATATTTTCACCCAGAAGGAACTTAACATGCGACAACGACGTTGGTTAGAGTTAATTAAGGACTACGACGTTTTAATCAATTATCATCCAGGCAAGGCTAATGTAGTAGCAGATGCGTTAAGTCGAAAGGAACGATTGAACCTGTTAACGTCTTCAGAAGACTTAATCAATGAATTCGATAAATTGGAGATTGAAGTTCGTGTACCAGAAAATTCTACCGAAATGATTTATGCTATGACTTTTCAGCCAGAACTATTGGAGAAAATAAGAAGGTGTCAGGAAGAAGTAATGGACCAAGATATCGATAATTTAACAGGAGAAGAGATTACCAGTCAGAAGGACGCTAAAGGAATTTTTCGTGTTGCTTCAATGATCTGGATACCTAATGTACCGAAACTGAAAGCAGAAATTTTGCAAGATGCTCATAATTCAAGATATTCAATCCATCCCGGAAGCACAAAGATGTACAGAGACCTGAAGGAAAATTTTTGGTGGCCGAATATAAACAAAGAAATAGTGGAATGGGTCAGTAAGTGTTATACGTGCCAAAAAGTGAAAGCTGAACATCAACGCCCGAGCGGACTACTACAACCACTAGATATTCCAGAATGGAAATGGGAACACTTAGCTATGGATTTCGTAGTGGGACTTCCAAGGACGAAAGCAAATCACGATACAATTTGGGTTATCATTGATCGACTGATGAAATCAGCATATTTTCTTCCGATTAACGAAAGATTTTCACTGGACAAGTTAGTGCATTTATATCTCAAGGAAATTGTAATGCGTCATGGAGTACTCGTATCGATTGTATCGGATCGAGATCCTCGTTTCAATTCGAGATTTTGGAGACAATTCCAAGAATGTCTAGGAACGAAGTTGAACATGAGTACAACTTATCATCCACAAACGGACGGGCAAAGTGAAAGGACAATTCAAACAATCGAAGATATGCTACGTGTATGCGCAATAGATTTTGAAGGCAATTGGGACGAGCACTTACCGCTAGTGGAATTTTCTTACAATAACAGTTATCAAGCCAGTATTGGGATGCCACCTTATAAAGCTCTATATGGAAGAAAATGCAGATCACCTACCTGTTGGGATGAAGTGGGGGAACGTAAAATTTTAGGTCCAGAACTGATTCAGCAGACCAAGGAAAAAGTAGAACTGATCCGCAAGCGACTTGAAGCGGCGCAGAATCGATAGCATAAATATGCAGATCTATCTAGAAAGGATATGGACTACCAGGAAGGAGAGCATGTATTGCTAAAGGTATCACCATGGAAGGGATTAACTAGGTTTGGCAATAAAGGCAAATTGAAACCTCGCTACGTCGGACCATTTGAAATTTTGAAGAAAATTGGGAAGGTTGCGTACGAGTTAGGTTTATTACCTAATATGCAGCATATTCACAACGTATTTCATGTATCTATGCTTAAGAGGTATAACCCTAATACAAGACATGTAATAGAATATGAACCAATAGAACTTCAGGCAGATTTGTCGTAGGTAGAACATCCGATAAGAATTCTAGATCGGCAAGAGAGGGTATTAAGAAATAAGTCTGTATCATTAGT